>NC_034418.1:2673931-2829670 GCF_002078875.1 Numida meleagris
ACATAAGAATTTAGTAGCCTCTTCCTGCATGTAATGCTTTTCTTTCCTTCTGTGTTCAAGCCTTGTTACAGTTTCTTTTTATTTCAAATGCAGGAAGATATTTTGCTTTTTTGGACATCAACATACAGAAAATTAAGTCTAAACTTTTCACCACTGAAAATATGTGGAAATTGTGTAAGAGAAGGAGTTTAAAAAGTGTATGCTGTTCTGATCATAAAGATCTTATCGCCACCTGAATGAAGAATTTCACCTGTTTTGGATCACTGAACTTTGACTGGAGTTAGCCAGATAATTAAATAACCTAATCTAACTATTGAATTGGCCAAGTGATATGATCTTCATTTAGATGAGTGCCATTGATAGAATAAAGTACTTAGTGTCCTGAGCATACTAGCAAAAAGAAAAAGCTTGATACGTGCTTGAAAGCATGATAAATTTCCTAAGCATCAAATTCATGTTACATTATCTATAAAGTACTTGTTTCCTTGTTTCTGTACAATTTTACACACATAAATATTTCCAGGCACTTAGTTTACTAGTATTATTTGTGAGTATTAAGCTACATCAAAGGAGATTAAACTGTCCAATAACTCACAGAGCATTTTCCTACCTTTTTTGACAAACAGGTGAGGCAGCTACAGGAGATGAGCCAGCCTCTAGCTAGAGGTGATCTGACCACATCATCTGTTTCACCTTTCCCTCTTGACATTGTGTTACATCTTTTTCTGTGCTTCAACTGCTGTAGTAGTTCCATAGTTCCTAAATGCTTTTGACAGCTCAGAAGCACCTGTCCTGGCAGACCATAGCACCCTGTGCCAGGGAGCTGCCCATGTGGCTCCATCCTCTGTCAGGCCTCCCTTCTTTGCTGGGATGTATTTGATCCCTGTTGTTCCCATTTTTGGCTCTTTTCCACTCATTCAGTGAAATGAGGCAGCATGTACACACCTAAATATCCCACACTGCCAATACTTTTTGTAAGCCAAGGAAGTTCCTTCTCTTGTTTCCTACACTTAAAGGAAAAACTAAACACGCAGGATGTGGCACTTATACAAATGGAAAGTGAAGTTTCATACTTACAGGCTACATGTAAAAATGGCTTACTTTTCGCCTCTGCTGCTTTAGCCAAAACCTCTTCCTTTTCTTTTTACTTCTTCCCATTTCCACATGCAAAACAGCTCACTGTCATTCCTGGTTAAGGAGAAGTGGGCTGATGTCTCTAATCCCTGGATATAGGCTCCAACTGTAGTGTGGAAACATGTCTGAGATCATTATTCTTTTGTAAAGTGGGCCACCAAAAAAGGAATTTGATTTGCCTGAATCAGACAAGAAAGATTAGCCTCTTAAGTAGCAATTTCCTATATTTAATTAGTATTATAGTTTATTCAATTCTTCAAAGAGCTCCATTAAAGGAATAGTAATTACTAAAGAATGCAATGACAGCAAAACCTAAGGGTTTGCCTCTTTTTCCATAAAACTGCTTTGAACAATTCTTTATCTCTCTCTGAAGTATGTGGTTTAAACACTAACTCAAGATGTGTAATTAATGCTTACGTGATAGCAAATAATCTATTGTAACAGGAATATTTTTTCTTTAGATGGAGAAATTTTAACCCATATAAAAAGAGTCTCAGGAAATGGAAAATTGCCTCTTTACAGCTGTGACAATTACAACTTAGAAGACTCCATTCTATCATAAAGGAAATAGGAGGATGTCATAATAAAAAAGGAAAGTAAATAAATACTTCCATACTCAGTTTATAACTGGCCTGCGGAAGCCAGGGCTACATGTGAGCATGGAAGCAAGAGGAGTGGCAGGAGTTTTAAGATGCTGTAATTTTATGACCAGTTTTGCAAGCTAAGGCAGTGACACAAAGCAGCTACTGCCTCAGGATGTAAGCTGTGGGGCAGGAGGGCACTCCTTTCAAACCCCACCACTGCATGTATCCAGAAAGACATTTCTGTTTGTGTTTTTCTTCTGAGCAGAGTTCGTGTTCCCAGAAAAATGCTGATGATTCTGGACAAAGTGTTCAGTTTTTTATTTAATATAAACATTTCTTTAGAAATTCCATTATGCTTCAAAATACACTCAGAAGAGATAACAGGTGCTGTCTTGAAGACCTGCAGGCAGGCAAAAACTCTGCACAACTGACAGAAGCTGTGCTCTTGGTGATACTAGGTGTTGTTATTTATTACTCCCAGTTAAAAAATAGGATAATGGAAGGTAGAAGGAAGTACCTGAGGCTGGGCAAGAGGTGTCAGGGTACAAAAATATCAACACAGGCAGACAAAGTACTTAATTTAAGACTGCTGTCTTTTTATGGAATTGGAAGACAGACTTCTAAAGCTAGTATGAAATTCATCTTAATGGGGCTTTGCGTGTGGCTTCCAGAATTGAGATTAAGAGAAATAGTAGAGAAAATTACATTGAAGTACTACATTAAAATTTGAAAATTGTCAGTAGTTATAATGAACAAAGAGAAGTATACGAAGTAAGTACTAAGTATATAAAAATTGCCCTTCCAGACAATGTTTCCCACATCTAAAACTAGGCTCCTAATTAATGCAAAAGAAATAACCTCTGATTGCAGAGGTCTCTAATGAAGTTTTAATAGCAAGGAATGTATAGTCACAAAGCAAAACAGCAACTCAAAGATAAGTCTTTAGAGTGAACAACTTCTCTTGAGGCATTTGATTTCAACATGTCTCAGAGTTCAGACTGGAATCCCATGTTATTACTTCTTGCACTTAGAGAGGAAATTATACATAAAGAGTTTCTTATGTCTATCATATATAAGCCCTGCTAATAGAAATCAGCCCACTGACTAACTGAAGATGGCTTAGAAGCTGTTAGAACAAAAGGAGTGATTTTTGTTCCAGTTTCTCCAAATATTGTAGGCTCAAGATGTAACAAATTAGAAAAGCACTTTGAAACATAATGTTTTTCACTGGTAATACAGGCTTTAATTTTTAAAATTGTTAATATATTAAAAACCTTTTGTATCATCCCATAATTTACTTTCTGAAGGTGTCTTTTCTAGTATGCTATTTAGCGTCAAACATCTGAAATTATATTTCAAGTTGGTTATGCATTTTCTATTTAGATCTAATATAGGTCATGTTTTTCTTTTGGTAGATGAGTTTGGGCAACTTACACTTCAGAAAACGGAAGAAGGTAAAAGTTGTCTCTTTTACATCAGTCCATAATGGATTTCCACCTTAGCTTAGACTACAAGGTATTTGAATGTCTTAGATATCACCTTTGTCTCAGGTATTTATCATGGACAGCTTCCTTCAGGAGTGTAACATTGTCTCTACGTTGAACTTCTTAGTATGAGTCACTGCATTTAGGAAAAGAAAAAATCCTGTGGGAAGCTAATTTAGCTGAGGTAATATTGATGCCTTAACAGCTCTCTTTTTCACCCTGTTGCTCAGTATGTTGAACTGTGTGGATGCTGCAGATGATGCACAACCTTCTCCCTTAGCCTTGAGTTTTGTGTAACACACCTATCTCATTACTCTATTTCTTTTATAACCTACATTATGTACATAGTCACTAGAATGCAGGGAAGGTTATACATATTTAGCAAAGATGTATGAGTTAATGAATCATTTTACTTTTGCTCAGTCAATACAAGGAACTACTGAGTAACAGTCAATGGCATTAATCAGTAATAGGTTTTGTTGGTATTTACTCACCTGTATGCAAGCACATATGCTGTTGTATATACAGAGGGTCCGTATATAGTGTCTTGTTTTTAACAGGATAAATAATTTGGTTTTAGTAAAGCTTTAACTCTATAAATATATATGTAGTCTATCAAATTTATGTTACAAAAGCAGGGAAAACCCATTAATGTGCAAGGAGTTTGTTCCTGCATTAACTGTTCTGTGCATTATTTATTCTCACTGAATTTCATATGACTGCTCCCAAGCTTAAAATCAAGTATGTGCTGAATGTTTAGATTTTCAGTCAAACCAGAATATAAAAGCTGTCTTAAACAGAACTTAAACTACAACAGAATGTAGTTCTGAACATTTTCTTTTCATTTGAAAGAATATTCCAAGGCTATATCTACTTTGCCAATGTTATATCTGATATCCACAATGATTTCATTGCATGTAGACTATTGCCATGTGCGTGTATGCTTGATATACAAGATCCTATGTCAAGGACCAATTTTGACCTTACCATTTGAAAGACACTGGCAATGAAGAGCAAAGTAGAAAGTAACTCTTTTTCCTATTAACAAAAAAAAACTATATTTGAGGCAGAGATGTGAAGTTATATGTATAAATCTCTTATTAAAATTGCCAAGTATATTAAATAAAGATGCATCTACTTTCTACAGATATCAGAGCTGTGATGTTCCTATTGGCTAACAAAGTATCATAAAGTCAGCTTTTGTGTAGTAATAGCACATAATAAACTAAAGAGAGAAGAGGTTGCAGGCAGTTTCTGTCAAGCATGTGTTGTGCTGCATGTTCACAGCTTTTCTTGCCCTGCAGTAGCTGGTTTGTACATCTACCTATAGGCAGTAGAAGCCTTGTTTCATCTATTTGCTCAAACTTAATTCAGTAGGTGTGAGCAGCCGGAACAGTGGAAAGAAAAATAATTGAGAATGAAATTAGGCTGAATTTAGTCTGCATACCATACAGAGCCTTCCTGATTTACATATTAAGTATATATAGAGTCTATCAGAAAAACAGAACTTTCTTATACATAAAGAATTTCTATAAGCAAGAAAAATGTGAACATCACTAAAAAATGAAAGCTTGAAAACAGATTCTAATTTACATGCATAACTTAAGGCTTTAAGGCTAAAAATGAAACTCAACAGTCATAATGAGACTTGCAATGAAAACCACAGGTGTGAAAATCTAATGTGCTTTTCCTCTTTAAACCATGTAATACTTCAGATAGTGTAATACAAAAGCAATGCTGTGGAGCAAAATAGGAAAGGGGAGGTTGGGAGCTGAGGACATCACAAATGTTAAACTTTTGGTGGAATGATGTGGTTAATATGGGTAGTAAAGACATGAGAATCTGAAGATATCCACTTGAAAAGTGTGTGAGACTTTTAACAGCCCCTCTTCTGTATACAGAAGTGACGGCAGCAGCATCATTCTCACCATTTAACTTAGGGTGTTTAATTAAGGTGGTTAAGTTACAAAACCAGCTCCATGTGACCTCAGGAGATGCTTTGAGTTTGATACTTCCTAAGAGGATTTATCTCATCCCTCCCTGCCCTTCTTCTGTACTGCACTCTGTTCTTGGCTGAGTCACCTCTGGAACTCAATTCTGTAGCTTCTTCAGCCTGATAATAAAGCAAAAACTTATCCTTGCCCACCTTCCAGAGTGTGTGTTTTGCCAAGTTAGTGAGCTTAGTTGCCTGAACTTGAGATCAGTCAGAAAAGCTCCAGATGCAGCACAAAGATGTGTAAGAAAAGTAAAAGAAGGTAGAAAGGGAGGGAGCAGAACTGGATGGCCTCCCTCTGGGAGCTGCTCGGTTCGCTCAGCTGCTTGCAACTCTGGGCTCCCTGTTTAACCTGAAGAAGTACCTCCTGAAACAGCTCAAGGAATGATTGTATTGTACTGTCAACTGTATGTATACAAAAAAAGAGATGAGCTTTCCAAATTATCTTTTGAAATGAAAAGTTTAAATTTGCCTGATTTAAATACCTCACCTATGTCTTCCCTATTCCAAAACCAACCTCCAGAGCAAGCTGGAAAATAGTCTCTGCACCTCAATGACTTTTTGCCTTTTGTTAATCTTTTCTATTTGACATCTCTCTCATCTTTCTGGTGATATTTTCTCCTTTCAGTACATTTCCATATTTGGGACTTTTTATTTTTTCTTTGGAACTCAATTACTGTGAGCTTTTTTGATGTTTTCTTTCAATGCTGTATGACTATTTCTAATTCTTTGTACTCCATGGTTTGTATCAACAACATATCTATTGTTGCCATTATTACTCCTCTTCTAGCTGTGTAATTGCCCGATGTTTTTATTCTTCTGTGGTTGCTTTGGCCACATGTGTTTGAATATGAAAGAACATTGTTCTATATTTGCTTACATTCTATATAATGTTTAAGTTGTATTTTTCTTTCCATGATTTTTTTCTCTTTCAGTCTTGTTTTTCCATCAAAAAATGCAGTAAGTTGTAACAGAGCAAGAGATCACTGGCAAATAGGAAAAAAGGCCTTGGGAAAAGTAAGAGACAACACGTTGTAATAAACCAGACATTTATCTCATCCCTGTCTAAAGGGATGAGTCAGAGATTTGACTTCTCCTGGTGTTACCTGTCTAGCCAAGTATTAGATCCAAAAGATACTTCCATCAACCTAGGGATTTTCATTTCTCCAGTTCTGTAGCATCTTACAGCTCAGACTTCTCAGTTCTTAAACAGGAGACCTGATCAAACAAGCTGTGGCATAACCTGAAGACATAAGCAAGGTAGGACAGGTGCTTCAACTTGGATATGGTGGGAAAGTGCTGGGACTGTAGGCTGTAGGGGTTCAGGCGAGGACTGTGACTGAGAGGCATCTCTTCCAGTGATAGGAGGGAAGCTGCAGCACTGCATAGCAAGTGTGTGGAGGCCTGGCTGTAGGAGAAGAAAAAAGATCTGTTTGAGCTGTTGAGTCAGTGGTACTTAATGTAAGTTCTGCTAAGCCCATTTCTTGTAAAGCTATCCTATACGTTTTCCTTCTGTTGTAACTTGAAATTGCAAATGAAAGCAGATTGACACAATATTTGAAAACAATCTACACTTTTACACAGAATTGATTAATTCTGCGCAGTAATTTGTAGGTCTGTCTTCTAGGCTCTCATCCTCATAAATGTATGACATCATGCACCAATGGAAAAGACTTTCTAACTACAAAATTAACCTGCTTTGTGACTGCCTGCAAGTCACCCTTTAAGACTGCAGTATAACAAAGTTTTTAGTCTCTATTCGTATTGCTGAGTACACTATCACATCACCATGTTTGGAAAAGTTTTGTTGCTACTGTTTTTTATGGAAGCTTTCAAGTCTGTTGACTTTTAAATGTATACCCTTTATATCCCTGACATTCTAGGATGGGAATTCCAAAGAATTTCATATGAGTTGTTTATTCACATAACAAGGCATAAAGAGTTTGGCCCATAAAAGAGGCTGTCTATTCCAGGCCAATGTACTTTGGCAGTGCTTCCATTGTTAATTGTTAACAAGACGGTACTAAAAGAATTGTTTTGATCTAACGACATTTAGAAGAGGTTTAGTTTATTAGCATGCTACAGTGTGTAGGTCTATAGATTCTCCTGAAAATAAGAAAAAATGGTCTATATTTACAGGATCGGGAGCAGCCCTTTTCCAGTGAATGTGTGCAGACAGGAAATATAGTAGAAATTAGGAATAAACTGAATTTCTGCTTGTAAAATTCAGGGATTGGTATTTGTATTATCTACTTTTGTCTTTCTTGAGTAGAAATTGGTTAGTTTATTGCTGTGAAGCGAGTTGATCTGATTGAGTTACGTCTGTTTCTTTCCTGTGATACTGATGACTGAATTTTTGCTTGGGATTGAAGTGAAGGAGCTGGCTTTGGTCCAGGCCAACTCCTTTTCCCAAGTAAGGCAGATCAAGTGAAATTTATTATAGCTCAGTAACAGCTTTAGAGAAAGGACAAGTTTGCTTCTAAGTTTAATTAAAAATCAGTATGGGTCTTAAAAAAGAAATAGTTACTTGTGCACAGTGCTACCATGAGGATATATGTAAATTATGCAACTTTGTTCCTGACACATCAGTATTACTTAATATAAGCACAGCATCAAACAGAAGATGTATAGCAATAGTCAGCTTTCTGTCTCATTAATACAACACACAGATCTCATTTACTATATTTTAATAGCTTTAGCAAACTAATTTAATGGAAAAAGACACAAAAGAACACAGAGCAACAAGCCTAGTTATTTGTGTACTTAATAGACTTCCTGAAGCTGGAAGCAAACTGTTTATAGCATCAAAAAATTCCCCGTCTGCAGTCTTCCTATCTACTGTTAACAGGCAGTTTACTGTAAGCATCAAAGTAAAAACATGTCTTGGGGCTGAGTTTTAAGTTGAATGCTAATTAATTTGAGCAGGGTTTTCCAGGTTTAAGGGATAGTGTTAAAGGCAGTTTTCAGCATAAATAAATAAACAAGAAGCAAAAACTGGTGTCTGGCTGGAAATACTGGGATAACAGATGAAAACCATTGGGAAGGACAAACTTGACTGAAGCATGATGAGTTGAGGATGGGGAAAAAAAAGAACCACTGTCTGATTTTAACAGCATTTTGGAAAGATTGAATTTGAGACATGTGTATGACTAACATTTTGCACATGTTCTGATTAGTTTCAGTAGTGATCTGTTTATTGCCAAAGCAAGAGCTGATTGTGCAGTCAGTCCACAGAAATGCTTTAGAAAACAGGGATGTTGAGCATGAAGGCACCTTTTTTTCCCTCAGTGGCAAAGGCAGTTAACAGCATTTGCTCACCTTGCACCTCTATCCTCATGAATGCTCCCTGGTGATGAGAGTACAGGTGTTTGTGGGACTACATGTTTGAGCAGACCAGGGAATTGATTTATGTTAGGAATAACCCTTGCTCTCATGGTTATCTATTTTTTTCTCAGATCAGTTCCTTGATACATTTCATCATGTAGGTCCACAAGTAGCTGTACAAACAGTTGTACTAAACCCCAGAAGAGGGACAGGGAACTCATTAACAAGACTTAGCTAGAAAACACAGAACATCAAGGCAGTCCCTTCCTTCAAGCAGTTGAAAAGTTTTCATTTTCACTTATCTTTTTCAGAATAAAAATGTGCCTTATCGTTTTTATGGAAGGCACTAGAGAGCAGCAAATATTTCAAGAGTGGCCTGTTGTAAATGTAACTGAAGAACTGACATCAGAATGATCAGTGAGGTAATTACAGTAAAAGAAGCAGAATGGGACGCTGCCTTCCTGCTTTTCTTACCGATACGTACTTGCTTGTTTTCTTGGTATAATTACAAATAGACAGTACACATTTTCAGTTGCAGTTCTACAGGTTCTTTCTTTTCAGAGACCATCAAAATTATATCCAATTCATTCTCAGATTTAATCAAGAACTTAATTATCATCACATGCAACAGTTCATTGGTTTGAAAGGCAGGGGGCATAAGAACAAATCATTGCTAATGAGAAAGTTTCTCTACTTGGGATTTTGCCAGCCCAGCTTAAAATAGGAAGCAAATAATAATCTGATTTGTCTGTAAGATTTTTTTCATTGATACTGCTTATCCTTAAGTGTTCTCACAAAAAAATTTAAAAAAAAATCTGTATTTGATCCATTGCCTTGATTTTCAGCACCAACAGAGAAACGGAACTTAAATGATATGGAAGTTAAATCTAGCAATGGACTACTATAGATTGTACCATTTCCTCTGTAGACAGATTCAGACTATAAGGCTGTAATTATACATCTTTTAAAATAACTTCATTATTTAGGTGTCTGGGGTAAGTTCAAAAATAAATATGATAAAGCTAAGTTACATTGTATACATGCATACACTAACCAAGCTTTGCAATATCTGGAATGCAGGATTACTGTACTGGAGTTAAGAAAAACACTAATGGTTGCAGGTGCAGCATGCATTGTCTTACTCCACTGCTGTACACAGTCACCCTTACTAAGGAAGAAGAATAGAGACCAACATTCAGTTTTATTGGGTGTAAATGGCATATATATGTGTATGCATATGGATATGTATACATGAATGTATATATTTATTGTTACTATAAAAAAAACACTAGTATACTTGTTTCAGACCACACAGTTCTGGTGGGTGAACTCTTACGATGCCCAATTTAGAAGGTGAAAAACTTAAGTAACACCACTTTTTAGAAAAGGCTATTGAACAATTTTCTTCCATGGTTACATCTGCATCCTACAGTTTCATGAAACCAGATATTTAATCCTTTGGCTTCACAGTGTTGGCAGAATTTCCTAGTGCTTCCTACATGGCTAGAGTATCCCAATCTACCAGCCTGAGATATCAAGAAATTTGAAGTACACAGCAAGTAATGACAACAGAAATATTATTTAATGTAGCTCAAATAATGCTTTTCAATTGGTTAAATAATTCTGGATTTATAAGAAATTATCTCTATTATATAATCTCTCTCTGTAACAATCTCTCTATATATCTCATTATTGTTCTATTATGAAGTCCACTAAAAGCTTGAGGTTTGTGTCACCCAAAAACAATTTTGCATTTTGAATGAGGGAGAGTGAACAGCCTGAAGCTACACTCTGGCTGCACTCAGGCTGCACTGAAGCTCACAAAGAGTTTTCTTAGGTGTTCTTGGTGTCTCTTAGAGTTGTAAAATCTTGTGAATTTTGTTTCCCAGTTCTTGAGTATCTCTTCAGTTAACTGTTTTGATCTCTTGAAAATATATGCATCTCAATGTAATAAAAAGCCATCTTTTTGTTAGTGGGTTCACTGGCTTGCTGGTGAATGTAACTGAACATACCAAACGTATTTGTGTGCTGACAGGTGCAGTAGCTATTCTCCCCTTGGGGCAGGGTTGGTGGATCTTCAGTTGTGAGTAAAAACATGTCTGTTGTGCTGAGTAATTGCTGCTGGGAAGGTCTTGCTTCAACAATAGTTTTTAGCCAGGCTCGCAGTGAAGCTGGCTCTTCCCTTTTTACTTGTTTCTGATGAAAATTGAAGGAATCAACTGGAATCTTCTGTCAGATTCCTAAACAGCAGGAACAGAATGGTTAGAACTTTTGAGAGTTTAAAGTTTCAGGTTGCTAGATAAATTATTAAACAGATACTTTAAATACAGCTTCCCCTTTTCATTGTCACAATCACTAGTTTTTACATGTGAACTAGTGCATGTGTGCATAAAATGAAGAGAAAATATCTTGGTTCTGTTCTCAGGTTTGCCTGAGGAGCTGGATTAATGTTTATCTCTTGTCACAAAATAAATAGGCATCATGGTTTTGTGAGTTTCAGAACCCAGCGTTTCTGTGTAAACCTGAAGTCCTTTTGATAAATTTCTAAGTTAATACAGCAAAGTTAAAGCAGAGCACCAAGTTTACATATGCAAGCATAAACAATGTCAACAATTAAAAGGCCCTAATAGCTTTATGATAATATTTTACATGATTCTTATATTGTTAATACCTTTGCTATGCTGAATACCTTTTGTACGTGATTAGCTGTGCTGTATAATGTAAGACTTCTATATGAGACACTAATTGAGATCTCTGTCTTTCTGAATGGATTATTTATCTTGTTATGGCTGAAGCTGCTTTGTAGTTTGGGTAACATACATACATTTAGCATCTTAACTGTAAGCACACTTTGATCTTTCCCTCCCTTTCAGCCTTTGATGGATGAAGATTCATTAAGTGGTCCTTCTTGTGCACTAAAATTTACTCTTTTGAAATAAGAGACTTATAGGATCTACTGAGGATATCCTTCAGGTAAATTCAGAGATCATGCATGTTCTTCTATTCAATATTCTTTTCTATGAACTTCAGGTGTTGACCTGTGGTAAAGGAAATCAATTCTTACATGTTTTTTAAAAGTATTTCAATGAAAATTAATTTTTACATTTAATATTTTCGTAGAAAGCACAATCCTAGACCACTAAAGTAAAAAGAAAAAGATTTTTAACAATAGCTTTGATAGAATTACAAGTAGTTATTTTTTTCCAATTGTATTTGGGTATAAGTTCTAGTTTGGAGAAAAAGCCTTTCTGACAATATCGATCCATTTTTTATGAAAGTGGCAGCTTTTTGGAAAAAAGGAAAACCAAGACTTTTCTTGCTTGCAGTCATCAAAAATCCTTGATTCACTATGAAGGAAGAATGTCAATCCAGGTGTTGCTGCCAAATTCCAGTGTGATAATTACACTTCCTACCAAGATATTCCCTTGTAATTTCAATCACACAAGGAGTGTTCTGTGTGTTCTGTTGTAAGATGTCTGTTACTGGTTCCCTTCCTTCAGGCAGCTGACTTGCACTTTGGTGCTGACTGTGCTTCAGTGTAGCAGATCTGGTGTGTGCCTTGTGACTGCTTTGTGAAACTTCTGTGTCTGGACTGCAGAAATGAAAAGCAATGGAAAGGTGAGCTCATGCAGTTCTGAAGAGACAGTAGCACAAGAGTAGAGGCTAGTAAGATATCATCTCATGTGATAGTATTCAATAATCAATAGTATGAAAGCATTCTGTATTCCAAATATGACAAGGTATCAGAAATACATTGGAGGGCAATGCAAACCGAATAAGGAACAGCTAATATGCAGACACTTAACTTGCAGGAGGCTGACCATCAAAACCTAAAAATTAGTTCCAACAAGTTTTGACTAGTGAACTCTCTGACTACAGAGGTGGAGATAATAAAGAAAATCTGGATGTCCCACTCCTCACTTCCATTACCTGAGAGCTTGCCTGCTGATTCCTCACACAGCATCAGCTGTGTAATATAGCTACTAGGATTCACAGTTCTTGAACAGAACAAAGATCATGGAATATGGCAGGTAAAATGCTAGTATCTGTTTTGCCACAAATCCCTTTGGTCCACTCTGGTGATCAGCATTTGCTTTCCTATGAAGGCCAAGTCTGAGTTAAGGCTTTGCCTCTGGGTTGTGGAGCTGTTCTGTTCCTCATCCAACAAACTATGTAGCTACTTTCTCTTAACATGATGTTCATGAGGAAAGCTGCAGCCCTAGACAGTGTTATAGAAAAGAAGTGTCTTTGGTGTCCCTGAATTCTAGCATTATAAATTAACAGTATTTTCAAGGTGGGCGTTTCCTTCTTATTTCCACTTCTTTCGTATGCTTGCAGTCCCTAAGAAAATGCTCTTAATATCTGGGTGTGTTACATCTAAGCATTTTCCAATTAGTACATTCCTGACAAACTTGACATGTTTGATATGTGTTTGTAACTCATGTGACACTGTTAGCATACCAGTAATTAGCCATCTTTCACAGCAGATTGGCAGCAAGCATCAGTTATTTGTACAGAAACAGAAAATTATGATTGCTTTACTAGTTGAACCAAGGCAGTGGAGAGTTGTAGGTTAGCTCACGTTGCTGCTGCCCTATGAGCACAGCTTTTATGAATAAACAAGATTTTGTTATCCTAAGCAGGAATCCTAGTTGCAGATTTTATTTCAATTGTTGGTTTCTAATGATGATTTTTCATTCTTAGAAGAAAGTCTAGCAAGAGATAGCTGAAGAAAGGCTTTCCAGTCTTCTCAATATTTTAAGCAAGATACCTATTTTCAAGCATTTCTCTGGGCTCTTACTCTCTTAAGCCATGTGATGACAAGTTTCCTCTTGTGTGGATCCATGAGTCTAGCTTAGCATGGCATTCAATGCATTAAGCATATAAGTGTACTTTCCTGTGTAAATAAAAGACTGTCTGAGTCTTGATAAAATTATTTCACAGCGCAGATTTAGCCTTCATTCCACAGCTATATTCATGTAAGGATCACAGTTTTTAGGTTTTTGTTCTTGTTTATACTGAATTTTCAGCTTTGAATTTCCTGAATCTAAGTTGTTTGTTTGCTTTAAATAAAGTGATATTCCTTTCAAAAGCAAAATTTGGAGGACAGAATTTTTCAGTGTGATGAACCATTAGTTGAGAGAGTAACTAAAGAGGAAAGGTAAAACGGAAGATAAACTGATAGCAGACTATGGTTTCAGCTTTTGTTGGAAGAACATAGAGATTGGGCTAGGGGGCATTTTGAAAAGCAGTTTATATTACAGTCAGTTAAACTGGATAGTATGCTGAGAATAAATAGTTTCTTTTTATGTCACAGATTTAATATGGAAGAATCTCAGAAGAAGATTGGGTCCAAGTTAATAAATGTAATTCCAATTAACATAACAAAGCCTATTTATGTGTATACACAGCTGCTCTAATAGTGTTCAGGGTACTAAATCATCAGCAGGAAGGCCACAAGGGCAGTTAAAAGTAACCCAGTTCTTACCCATTACAAAGGACCAAATATCATGCTTGTTTACACAAATCTTACTTTTCTCAAAAAGAAATACAAATGAGATCTTCACATTGCAAATCTCACTGTTTACTCACCACTGTTGTCCAGAGAATCTGAAATCAACTGGAAGCTTTTTTCCTATACAACTTGATTAAAACCTGGAGATAAGCCGAGATGAATAACATTCAAGCTTGGAGAGAGCTGTTACCAATGCAGTGAGTAGCAGTGCCTTCCTATCAAATGGCCTTGTCTTTGATTACTGTGTCATCAGCCATCTGGACACCCAGAGGGCTTGTTCCCTACCACCAGTACAGGAAATAGCTCTGTACGTGGGCCAGTGAAAGAAAAGGTAAAGGAATTTTCTTGTCCTTAGTGAGAAAAGAAGGAAATAAGACAGGAAGAAAAGTAAAGATAAGTTCTTAGATGCAGTTCTGCTTTATAAAGCTCAAAGGTAAACGGAGTTATCCCTGTAGCAGTAATCTGGAATATATGCAGACTGTCATATTTATTTCCTTGCTTGGTCAGATAAGGGGAATTTGTATTAATCCATTTCAGTGTAATTTCGCTGAGAGTTATCTGTCATGTAAAATCTATTTCCCCATATAGCTTATGGCTAGCACGTTTATAGTAACAGGTTTTTATTGTACCTAGAGCTTTAGAGACTTTGAGGATTGTTTTATATGATACAACAGTTATTGGTGTTTGATGACATGTTTGACAAGCAGAAACAAAGTAAGAATTTTGCTGGCCTCTTTGTGAGACCTAGCATGGGGTCTAAAGGAGTTGATGCATTTGTTGGTGTCTGCTTCTTCACTGTCCTCTGTACCTTTCTGTATATCTTGTGCCTTTGCAGTTTGAATTAATTTACAAAAATTTAACATCCTCAGTTTGAGGAAAGAATTATGTCAAGTTTCATTAAAATTATAAGTGTACATTTCTGATAATCTTATTTTACCCATAACCTTTAAATTTAATGCACATAAAGATTTTCTACTGTATGAAGTCAGTGGTAATGTAGAACACAATATGATCTTCTCTTTCTTTTCAGAACTAGAGCTGGGTTATAAAAATCTGTAAAGAACAGATTTTGTTCTCTATGGGCAATCTAGCGAATGAAAAAGGATCACCATGCAAATGCATTAAAATGCTGCCATTGTTGCATGAAGAAGCAAGAAGTATTTTTATCTGGAACCTAACACTGGCTAGTTTCCTATATACTGTACCGTCCTGCTCACACACACAATCTTTGTCCTTCAAGAAAAGCATCAGCCACTACATAGTGCAGAAGAATATGTGAAAGAGTATGAAATTATCTATAAATCTAGAACCTTAATGTAGGTAGCTGGGGAGTCAAACTATGCTAACAACTTCAGTCTACTCAGGATTTTGTTCAACATTTTGTTGTTCACCATAGCACAGGTCAGATACCCTTTCACTTTTTTTAAACAAAATATTACCAATTAACTCCTAATAGCATGAAATTAGGTGTAGGCAACTGGGGCTTATCGTTCCAAGTAAACATGTTTGATTTTGATCTTCAAGACACACCTTAAACCTCCTTCTTTCCACCTAATGTCTGCTAAACACTCAAAAGGTAATCTAGCTAGATTTGTGATTCTGGCTTCTCATTCCTAGCTTTTCTATTAAAAATGGGGGAGCATCTACGAGGAGAAGCACAGTGCATTCATTTTTCAGTAGGCAATTGCTGTATTTGCTAGAGTGTTTTAAGGTCACAAATTGTAGGGGCTTGCAGCTGTGGGTGGAATAGGAACCTCTGGAAGAGTTTCTCATTAGAATGTGAGATATCCTTGAAATCTATTGTTTCCATGTGAAACTTGAAGGTGAGCACATAAGGTTCAAGACAAATATTACTGTAAGAAACTTCCCCATATGTAGTGCACTTGGGACAAAGCAGGCACTGTCTGGCTATTGCTTCTTTTCTTTGATTGTATCTATTTCTTTTAAGTCATTACGAAAATGTGTTTTAGAGACAGATCAACTCCTGTCGTGCAGAGCTCGAGGTTATTGGCTTATCTTTCTATGTTCTTTCTTCATCCTTGTTCGTAGGCCACTGTGTAGTTAAGAGTATCCTGGCAAAGCACTGTGTGAGATAGGAGCAGAAATATGCTGCAGCTGCTGCATGTGGAGATGCAGCCTTTGGTAGCTTCTGTGGTGAACCACTAGAGGCTGCTAAATAAACGTAGCCCACAGCCTCGCCCCATAAGGAGGCTGGACGAGGTCATGGGTACAGCTGAAATAAAAAACCATTACCAGAGCAGTTGCTTGAAAGACAATGCGTTCTTCCTAGAAAAAGCAGTGAGGAGTTGCTGGAATAGAAACAAGAAAAGTAGAGATTTCCATTTCTGGGTCATTTCGTTTGCTGGTTATAAGCTTTAAAAGCTAAAGACGAGATCTTGCTGACTAATGCTCTCTCTGTTATAGATAGAGGCCACTCAGCTCAATTAAATGGCTGGGGGGGGGGGGGTTGGGGGAGAAGTATGCAGAGAAACTAGTTGAACTCCAGCAAAAATCAAAGGTTGTCATCTGTATCCATCCTTTTGAATAGCTGCTTGAAAAAATGTGTATGTACAAATATACATCATATTATTAAAATATGTATATGCACACTGAAGAAAGGATTCCTAGGGATTCTCCTTGATTATTCTGTCCTCCCATTTCTGTCATCCAACAGTTTCTTGTTAAGCTCAGATGAGAAAGAGAAGTGTTCTTCTGTTCATTGGAACGGCTTTCTCTTCAATGAATATATCAATTGAATGTTTTATTTTGATGTTAAAGTCATGTAGGGAGTAATTGTAAATATGAATCCTTGAAATTAAAAGAAGTTGAAGAACTTTCATGCTAAGAAAACATTTTACAGAACGTAGATGTCAAATGTTACCAGAGCAGTCTATACAGTAGGAGAGAATTGCATTTACCTGAATCTAGTTACAGATTTAAAGGAAGAAAAGCAAGGAAAGTATCAGAGGCAAGTGTGGGTTCTAAAGTGGCCTCCCAAAATGTTAGTCATCTGAATCCTGAAATCCTAAATTTAGTATTGTGGAACTGAAACGGCAGTGAAGTCAGAAGCTTACTAGTAGCCCAGTGTTGATTCATCTGGGGTGTTAAATGTTGCATCAGTTAAGCAAAAACAGTTGAGAAAGAAGCTGTTTCCTGGGGATTAACGGGTGATGGGGAAGGCTTCATAGCCCGAGGCTGCTTTTGTTTTTAGAAGGTGGGATGGGGAAGAAAAGGAGCTGGCTGCATGGAATTTATTCATGAGCAAAGCTGGCTAACAGATAGGATCAGGATGTTCCTAAAATGACTATTCCAGTTGTCAGATTGGATTCTTTTCTCACAAATCGGAATCAATTCATAGCAGATTAAAATTGTACTTAAAGCAACTGTTTAATGGGTTTGTCTGTGCACACTGCTATAAATAAATCTGTGTGGAAGTACCTAGGGAGCACACACAAAATGCATATGCTTGTGCATCTGATGTGTTGAAAAGACGTGTCCTTCATACCAGCGAGCTTTTTTGATACTGTGGGAATCAAACACTGACGCTGGTGTCCAAGATCAGTTTCTCTGTCTCATACTTTGGTTTTTATAGGAAGTTTAAAGATGGTGCTCTTCTGTTCTGCTTCTCTAGCCATTACATCTGTCTGTTAGCTTTCACTCTAAAAAGGTTTGAAAATGTAAAACTCCATAAGTAATTTGAAAGACAGAGGCTAAGATGGTTGCTGTGGATATTTAAAATAACGCTGCTGTGTAGCTATGGAAGCATGACTCCTTCACTAACAAAGAGCTAGCTGCTTACTGCTTAATCTCACTGCATATCTTTGTCTCCTGTACATGCTGTGAAGTAATTGTTATATCTTTAGACCAGTAAGGAGGCATGGTCTATACTGAACCGATGAGAATGTGTACCGCAGTATTCTAGGTATAAAATCTTAAAGTCTGTTCCTTGTTACATCTCAAACATAGTTGTTTTGAAGGACCCTATTAGAGCACAATTCTATGATCACTCTTCTTGGTAGCAGGATTTCCAAATGCAGCTCTTCTAAACCCGGCTTGCTCCTCAAAGAAGACACAGGATGTGAAACTGCAGCTTTACCTAGCTAAAGGGTAGTTGTGGAGTCAAGGCTATAATAAACAGTTTTATACACCTGGCACAATGAACACACACACAAAGATATATATATACGTACATATTTTTTGTAAAGTAGGTAATGAGAGGGGTATTGCATTGTGGCTTTGGACAGTTTTACAGTTTGCTCCCACTCTTGGCTGTGCCCCTCTTTGTATGTAGGCTGTGGCAGTAAACCTGTAGAACAAAGTCATGTTGGTGACTAAAAGATGTTTTACTGGTGATTTAACGAGTTGTATTGGCTCAGCCTGGGTCTGACCGCAACCACAGCATGTATAA
This sequence comes from Numida meleagris, assembly GCF_002078875.1. NCBI lineage: Eukaryota > Metazoa > Chordata > Aves > Galliformes > Numididae > Numida > Numida meleagris. Next base: position 2,692,374 of record NC_034418.1, read on the forward strand.
AGAAATGAGAAATATGAAGCTGGGAAAGAAAAGAGAGGGGAAACAAGAAGGACCTCCCACTTCTTGTGGCAAACTGTCAAACCAGCTTAGCTGTAATATTTAGCTTCAAAAAAAAGTTTTGCTTGAAAAGACAAATGTCAAACTGAAGGTTTCCTAAACAGAGTTAAAGTTCAGAATTCAATTCAGACTTGCAGATGGTCATACGAGCCTGTTTTTATACCTTGTCAAACCATTAATGGTTTAGGTGTGATTTCTCCTTTACCGTTTGTTTCCTTTGGTAATATCATGCAATGATACAATACTTACAAAGATTCAAATACCCTCAGCCAAGTTTGCAGTAATCTTACCATGTATGCTAAGTGGCAGAGCAATGTATCAGTTTAAGAAACTGCCAAGATCCTAATAAACCTTAGCTCAGCATTTCCTTGGCAGTGCTGCATATTTAATATGCTATCACCGATAACCCTTTTGTTTCCTGTTATATGCAGTAGCTCTGAACAGCAGAAAGGATCATGTGAATACTCCCTAGCATTGTATGGGCAAAATTATCCAAGATGTTGTAAAACACCTTTGCTTGCTGTTTAAAGCTAAGCAGATGATGACTTTGAAAGAAATTGGATAATGTGTACTTGCCCTGGTCTGAAGACCAAGATGGCTATACTTTCTTCTTCAGAAACTCTGACAAGCAAACGGGATTTGTTTCATGACTGACAAAACTGTTCAAAATAATCTATAGCGGGTCTGGAAGCCTCTTCCTTACTTCAAGGCTGACCAGATCTTTGAAATGCCTTTGCCTGTCCAAATATTAGTACATACTTCTGTATTAACTAACAACAATTCACACTGTGAAAAATGATTGGCTGTAGATCACATGAGAGCTGAATTAAGTCTTGAATTGTGTTCGCTTTCTAAAACATAGCTTGACTACCCTGATTATTAGAAAACATTCAAGCAGAGGATGCCACATTATTCAGCTGTCAGGGTTAATGTATTAATGATAGAAGTGGAACTGTGCAAACAAACTGGCATTTCAATTTACCATATGTGATATAGTTCAGTTAACAAACGCTAATGATGATGGTTGTTCCTCTGGACTGTAAATTTTTCTCTTTCGTTTTTCAGAACTACAACTCAAGACAAAAGACTCAGTCTTTCTCTGACAAGTTGAAATGCTCCTTACTGAGACAAGCTATACAGCAGAGCAACTGCAACAGAAGTACACTTGTCCTCTTGGATTGGGTGTATTGTGGATTCACTGTATAAGAACATTTTCAAAGGTGAGTTTCAAAGTTCTGGGTGGGCTATAAACAAAAATGCATGCATTTAAATGGGAAAAGAATATCCACGGCCTCTTCAAGGTTTCTACGTATCACCTCAATGTTATGAAAGTCTCATATCTGATTCCCACATGTCAATATTACATGTATATAAACATACATATTTTATATTTAAAATTGGATACATCTATTATCTTGTGGTTTTCTTTGTAGTGCATATGAAGTGTGAGACTTATTACTGTTTAAACATGCCTCCTATATTTTTTAGATACGACTACTTATTTTGAAACACATCTTCAGAGTAAAAAAAGTGAATAAATCCAGAGAACATACAAAAGTCTAATCACTGGGTGGAATTCATCTTCCCAAGACACTAAGGAGAATTATTAAATTAAGTTGAACAAAGCAGGAGAAACAGAAGGGTAAGGACGTGCAACTGTTGAGCAGAGATTTCTTCCATTATGCTTTGTAAAACAAAAAAAACCAAGAGTATTTTCATACCATTTGTCACTGAAGGCTGACTTTGCTAATCTGAATAGGGTATGATTAGCCCAATGGTCCAGCAACAGAAGTAGGGTAGGTACAGCTTAATGTTACATTTTTCTATTTCATAAAAATTCATATAAATTCATAATTAAATGTGAGACCGTAGGAGGAATTCCATAATTAGGTATTGGTCCAGATGATAACATCTACCATTTGATAGAAATGTGAGACAGTAACTGCAGAGTATGGATGTAAGACACTATGCCACCACCATCTTCTAGTGCATTTCTTGTAAGATGTTCATAGTTTCATGGGGAAACACAAATGTATCGTGATGTTATGTCCACTTAAAGGCCTCACTCACTAATGTCAACTTCTTAGAGCACAGTTCATTGCCTGCCTAAGCCAATATGTAGTCACGTAGAGGTTAAACAACAGTTCTGTTCCATTAATATAATTCTGCTCCTTAGCAATGGGCAAAGGACACAAAGTTTTGAATTCTTCAAAATGAAATTCAGTATTATGAATAACCCTAATATCTGCATTCATTGCATGTCTTACCATGGCAAAATAAAATGCATCCAAGCAGTGCATAGGTACAGCAGGAGCAATGCTCCTGACCCATTCTGTTCAGGTGGATCCTAGTGTCCAATAACTGTAATAAAGCTAATGTATTTAGAAATAATGGAATCCTTTCTTGCTTTACATTTCAACAGAAATTCACCTTTGCACTATTGAAGGTCGTGAAATGAATTTTTATAAGGCCTAATGGAGTCTTATCTGCTAATTTCTATTGAGTTTGCTTAGCAGGAAGCAGTAGATGGACTCCAACACATCAGAATAGCTGTGTGAAGAATGCTGCCTTTGCAGCTGGCATCAGTCACATCACTCAAGCTTCTTCTTGAGAAACTGGGTCAGTGGTAAGAAATACTAGATCTTTTCTAGGAATGTGAAGTACATCACATCTGGGATCTGTGCATGCCCTGAGAAAAACTCAGTTCACAATCCAGTTTTGGACTAAAACCTGCCACAGAATTCTTTTGTACTTTTCTAATTAAATGAAACATATCTCCATCCCCTTCCAAAGGAGATGGAGGCAAATGCCTCTTCAGTTGTGACTGAAATACAATTTCAGACTCTTTACAAATAGGAGCAGGTATCTTGAGCTCCCAAATCCTTACAGGGAATTCTTCTATTCACCCTATTGTTGTATCAAGGATAGCCAAGTGAGGCACATTGACTATGACTGTGGCAATGCTGGACATATAAGCACAGATGGGGAGGAGTAATGAGAGAAATAGGAAGATAGTGAAAATATATATACCCATTCTACATAGTACTATTTAGGTCATAATAAACATATAAACATAAATATTCCTTTAATCCTAAAATTCACACAATGCTGAAAATTCACTAATGTAACTTTAACATTCTTGAATATTCTGTACTGTACTGATGTGAATTCCTTTTTTTTTTTAAGGTGCAACATTGTGTTAAGTAAACAAGGACTACGTCAGGAACAAGCATTGCATAAGAATAGTAACATCAGAGTGATGCTTCTTAACATGAAGGTATTGCTGATAGGAAAGGAGGAAAGGTTTCATGAAGAGGCATTTTGAATGGAAGGAGTGTTTGTTTCCTAGGCAAACATTATGGAGAAAAACAAACAAACAAAAATGCTCCTACATCCTGCTGGCAGAGAAGTCATGTTCAAATCAAATATGAAAAAATTAAATGTATAATGGCATTGTAGCAGGTGTGAATTTCATTCCATTAAGATAATGTTTTTTGAAGTGTCATTTTCCTTCATTTGAGGAGAGGGTCAGGCTGTACTAACTGTATGTCCTGAACAGTGTATTAAATATGTATTCAATTCATACTTGTCATTTTATTTGCACTATTAGTGTGGGAAACAAGACTTGTAATCATTGTGTTGCTATATGCTGAGTTTATATCCTGCATTTTCAGATGCTTGAGAGAAAGTGTAGGAAAAATATGAACCAAAGGAAGATTTTTAGGAAGGCAGGCTGAAATGAGACAGATCAAGTGTCTGCCTTTCCCTCAGACTCTGAAGGAGCACAAAGGTGAGGAATGAAAAAGGATATATAAGAAAGGCTCCAAGTGTATGAGCATGTACTTCTATATAGTATGGGCTGATGGCGATGGGTTGATGATCAGACTTGATGATCTTAGAAGTCTTTTCTAACCTTAATGATTCTATGATTCTTCGTGTTTGGTCAGCTTGCTATCTAAATGTTAACATTATGTTATTGAAATAATATATTTTGGTCTAGGAAGTAGATTAGAAAATTGAGCTTTTATACTTTTCCTTCTTTGAAATTCAAGATTGATGCCATTTAAGTGTTTGGAATTGAATTTAGTTAGCTTTGTGTGCCTTTTTTTCTTTTTCTTTTAGCTCTAGAAGATACAGATCCCCAAGCTTCATATATAAAGCACACTCTTAAAATTAACTATTTGTCTCACTCAGAACGCTGTCTCACATCAGTATTTCATCTCCATCCTACTCTTCCTTGATGCATTCTGAAAGCTGTTTCACCTTTAAAAAAATGAAGGCACCAACTGCAGTTTTATAAGTTTGAGAACACTTTCCTAAACATCCTTTGCTTCAGTGTTCCTCATCCACTGCGTAAACCATCATGCCCAAAGCTAAGCAAATGTCACTGCTGATATGTGACAAGTTTGTAATCTGGCCTTGATTGCACTGTGGAAAGAAATGAACAATGGGAAGTAAATCTGATATTAAATAACAGCACTTGACAATGAATATTTGTTGCCAAGAATTAGAAACCTGTGGGCCTGACTTACAGAACTGTTGCCTTAATTATCCCTTTTCCTGAAACAGATTTAACTTTTTTGTGGACTGTATAATCTGTGTTACCAGTCCCTTAAGATTCTGCTAAGAAAGGGATGTCTTCTATTCTGCTTGAGAGCACAAAAAACCCACTTTTCTGACTTAAGCAGCATATTGACCGTACAACAATGAAGAAATTGCTCCATGACTGTGTATACAGTGATTTGTAAATCCCTTTGAGCCCAGTCTTGAGAAAGACAGCTAATCCCAGAGTATTGCTTCATATGAGGTCTTTGCAGAGCTGTAGACTACAAACCTCCACCCCCAATTGCCTGGGCTGTTTGCATGTGGGGGCTTTGGTTGCTACTACAGATAACTGCGCAAATAAATGAAACTGGCTCTTATTTTGTATCCACTCATCTTGTTCCAGTGTATGTATGTTCACAAGCCCTTCTCTTCCCCCTGCTCAGTAGTACATTGGCACTGTGTGGAGGTAGAGAATGATGTTGTTTTGAAGCAATTAAAATTCCGAGGTGCACAGTATGTCTATACTGCTTTTAGGCCTGTGCAATCAAACTGTAACTTGAAGTGTGAATCTTTTCCTGTTACATTTGAGCCTGTATCATGTTAATATATACTGCAGGTTTAATCCTAATAATAGCAAGAGGATAATCATAGTAACATGTAATTTTTAATTTTCTGGAGTTGTCTGTAAATATTTTCCAGTTTTAACAAATTATGAAGAAATTTTGCATTATAATGCTGTTGCTTTTCTGTTGTTTCTTTTACCTGTTGTGATTATGAAATACTTTTATGCCCATGAGCTGGACCATGATGATCGTGTTCCCACAGAATGCAATTGCTTTCATGTATTCTACCATGCTGCTGTGCTAGTAACTACCATATAAGTCATCATTACTATCCACCCAAGCATTTGCAGCTACTGTCATCTGTAACATGTTGCCAGAACTCTAAGAAAACACTTAACAATTAATCTGAAGTCCCAGTCTTTTACATGAGATTATTTTTTTCTTTACTGTTATACAAACACTTCTGCTAGCTATTTGCAGTATGCAGCGACAATAAAACGAAAGATGGTTTTATATCCTCAGTCAGAGGGAAGGTTAAAGGAAGAACTTGTGAAACAACTGGAATGATTCATCAGTAAGGAGAGATTTCTAATATGAATGTTCAGTGTGCTTTAGGCAACTTTAGGCAGCACAAGTTTCAGGAGGAAGTTCTGAGCTTTGATTTTTATAGAACTGGATATGTATGTTAAAAATGATGCCTTTACTATATAATAAAAAATCCTGAGCTTCATATACAAATACAAAACATCAGTCAGGACTGACACATATTTTGATATAATTCAAATTGCAGGTGAACTAGAAAAAGAAGGATGTAAGTAAACTAGCAGTAATACCACACTGCCTCAAAGCACTGAGAGAAGAAGGGTTGTTTGCATATAATGAAGCTTCATCCTGTCTGTTGGAACCCTCATCCTGTCAGTCTGCCATTACTGTAATACAGAATACATATTACCACAGAAGGATCTGAGAGGAACCCACCATTTGTTTTCTTCCAGTCACAAAGCAGCCACCAGTGGAAAAGCTGGATTCAGACTGATGAAAGGGTAGGAAACATGTTATCAATATCCTAAGTATGAATTCATTTGAAAAATACATCTCTCAGTAAACACTTCCCAAAAACCTTATGTTAACTATTTCATAGGAGCAGGTGACACGCAATGGCTTTGCCAGCACGCCAAGATCTTAAGATGTAGTCATTCCTGCTCTTTTACTTCCTATTATCTCTTTGGCATAGAGGAGACTGCTCTTAAGGCTATTCTGTGCAGGAAGTGCTAAGTATGTTCATAAAGGTGTGGCTTAGCTCCCTAGCAATTCCATGGTAACAGGGGTGTAGTAAACTAGCCTTAAGTAAAACAAACAAGCTTTGTGGAAATCAAAAGCTGAGAATGCAAGCTGTCTCTTTGATTAAAGCAGCTAATCTTTGATTGTAGGTGGTGAGCTCCACCTTGTTTCCCTGCACCCAGCAGATTCACAGAGGTTGGATGCATTATGTCTTGTGCTTTCAATGCTTCTGCAAAGGAACGTTTTTAAAAGTCATTTTTTTACAAGATGTGAGAAAAAGAGGTTAAATTTATATAATCACAAAAATATGGTTAAAGGGAAAAGCCTTGTATCATTTACTAAAAATCTCATCCTATATAGAGTGGCTCATCTGCAAATGAGAGGTACAGAGCAGAACACTTAATACCAAACAGAATCTACACCCTTTGTTATGTTTGTCTTCCCAGGGAGTAAAGATGAATAGCAAAAGTTTAAATTTTACAGGTGAGGCAGGCTGCTAGTACTTTCATCTGCTGGCAAGAATTTAAAGATGGTATTGCCTTCGACAAAATTCTACACTTCAAAAACATGCTTTTTCCTACTGTAGCTACATCCTCAGACATGGATTCCTACCCCCTAGAAAGTAATCCAAAGATCTGAAGAGACCAGAACTGATCTTCAGTCTTACAATTTATGTCTGTGCAAAGTAGGTGTAAAGTGCTACCCAACATGACTCATCTGTTGCAGTGATAGCCAGTCTGTCTGCCTTCACTGACAGCTGCAGGTGTTCCGTAGTTACTGGCCACACAAACACTTCAGGTGCCTTGAGGTCATGGATTCATAATACTGTAATACATTAGTACCCTCTGTATTTTCCTATTCCCACAAGTCACTTGTTTTTGCCAGGGTAACTGTGTGGGACCAGCCTCTGAACCAAAGCGGGGAATGGGTTCGTCTGAAGGAATACGCATCCAAACTGAGTTTGCGTGTTCCGAACAGAACAGTTCAAACCAGTTTTAAATGAATCATATCCAGCTTTCTAAATCAAGATCAATATTTCAAAGCCACTTCAGGGTGCAACCCCACAAATAGTAGCGCTGAAACATCAGGGAGGACAGCAAAGGCGAGATTAGAATGAATAACTGAGGCTGGATGAACAAGGTATGCCTGAAACTGGTATTTGTGTCAGACATCTTTCATTATAAAACCCACAGCTTTAGGGCACAGTTTGTCATATACTATGGCAGGCCAGCCAGCTCCTATTTCTACTTCTTTAGTGCAGGTATGTTCGTTTATAGTGCATATGAGGATTTAATTATCTGAAAAAAAAAAAGAGGAGGAGGTTGGCCTCGTCTGTCTCCCCATTCACATAAAGCAAAGCACTGGACAATGGGAAGCAGCAGTTGAATGATGGTAAGTCAAAGTTACCTCCCAGATGTCTGCTTTACCCAGAGTACACTGACTCTACTCACTGCCACTCCCAGGCTGTGCCAGACAGTTTTCTCTCCTGTGTGCCCTAGAGCTCTTTCCCTTTTCTTTACCACCATACGATTGTGTGTAAAAAAGACAAAAATCTTAATGTATTGTAACTATGTCACAGTGCAACTGAAATAGTTACTTGAGAAAACCAAAGAATGATTGAACGCAAGGTGATATTTCCTGTCAAACAAGGGTGTGCCACATTAACAGAGGGCAGTAGAAAGGAGGTGGGGTAGTGTTGGCACTTATAAAACAGCTCTGTCAGAGCATTTTATCACAACTCCAACAAACTGGGAAGAGAAAGGGCAGAACTCATTTCACCTGCATGCCATGTGCTTACTTATTATCTATGTTTATAAAGCAATTCTGTGCTTATTAAGTGATAAAATGGACTGACTTGCATCAGAAGACTTCTTAAATTAAGAATTCCTACAGTATGCCAAAGAGAAGAACATATTTAGTACTATTGTTTATGTGTGCATATGTATGTCCATATATATTCTTGAATACATTTACTGACTGAAATATATTTATTGACAATGTTTCTTCCCAGAAAATCACATCACTCTAATGTCAACTCCATATATTACTAAGAACACTACTATCTTACTTCCATCATTTATTTCACAGCACATAAAACTTGTGATCAAGACAAAGGAACAATGCTGTTTGCTCACCCGTGCTCAGAGGTTAAAATGAACAAAAGATTTGTTAAATAGAGGCAATGACATTTATTTGAATGTACCTACACAAATATATAATACAATTCAGTATTAACTGGGGTCTTCCATGCAAGCAATTGCATCTAGAGGTGCTGTAGAAGAAAATGAGATACCTGCAAAAACTGTAGTTGTCTTACTGAGTTGCAAAGAATAGAATAGAATTAAAATGGCATATTAATTCTGCCAGACTGTTAATAACTAGTCAGACAAGACTAAGATCATGTACTTTCCATACAAGACAGTCAAAAACAAAATGCAAAAGTTGTGTAAGAGGCTTGATTTTCTGGAAAAATTGTTCCATTCTTTAGAATGGATGTGATAGGAAATCCAGCATATTTGAAATCCCCAAGTCACTTCCTGAATAAGTAATAATTGGTGACGAAGTTGTTTGGAACAAAATAATCCTAATGAAGAGGAAAGATCAAGAAGTGATCTATTGTGTCTAGTTTGGATGTACATAATTGTATTCATCAGTATCTTATACAAAATTCATCAATGAAATATCCTTAAAGCCTAAGTGCTTCAACAGCTGTTGAAGTTTTGCTTAAGTTTTGCATTTATGTTTTACTTCTGTTTATTCTTTGGTGAGAAAGAGATGTGCGTTAGCATATCTTCATGTGGAATAAGTTTAATTAAATTATAATGAAGAAACAAGTATCAGAGCAGCTAAATCGAATGGGAATGAAACATTATAGGAACACACCCTCAATTTTATCAGTGTTTGAAGTCAACTGAGGGCTTGTGGTACAATCTAAATAAAAAGCCAAAGCTATACGCATTACTAATCTGCCAAGATACTCTCACGAGGCTGGTATCAAGTTGTCAGTAAAGCCTGAGAAAGTGTAACTTGCATTAAGTCATCAGTAGTTGTGCAACTTGGTCTGTTGTTTTTCACTGAGCCATTTGAACTTCCAGTATACAGTCTTTTGTATTCACTTGCTGATGAATTCTTTCATCACTGCTATCTTGCAGAATTGATCATCAGCTCTCAGTATGTGAGAGTTGTGTATAGCATGAAGATCTTCTGATGTGGATGGTAACATTTACATTTCATATGTTGTCGAATTGTTTTTTATGTTTGTATGCAAGGTAATTGGAGTTGAAAACCCAAGTTTCAGATAGCTTTGGCTGATTTTGTGTTTCAATGAATTTCTGAGAACTTTCTTTACCTACAGTGTGAATGTGTTTGTGAGGCATGTGATGGGTTGAGCAGCATTAATTCATTGAAGGAATAAATATGAAAAATCTCTTGTAAAAAGTGAAAGGAATACTGGATTTCCTGTCTTGCTTTTCTTATAGCTGGAAGTCTCTGAGCTGGGCCTGTGAAAGTAAAGCATAAAGTGCCCCAAGTAAAATGTTTAATGGAGAGATCAGGTCATTCTCATTTTCTCTTAAGAGGAGCTAACCACCCGATCTTTTTGCAACAGAATGTAAAGTTTCTCCTGTTGACCTTTAAGCATGTGAAGCCGTTTAAAATGTTATTGTTTATAAAGATAATAGGATTATTATATTACACTGCATTTAAATAGTAGTGAATGAAAACTAATATTTTGGCTTTTAGCTGTTGCATTGAATTGAGTTATCAGTGTGTGTGCTTCTCTTCACTGAATTGTGGTCGTAGTGTTGGTGCCAAGGAAGGTGGCAGTGTTTTTTTTTTACATTACAGCTGAAGTAACAACTCACATAAAATCTGATCATTACGGAGCAGTTTTTTTTACTGTTGTTTGTGCTGTCATGCTGACAGATAAGTAAAGTGCTGTATACTTTCAGTGGCCAAATAAAGAATGTGTTACCAATATGTGTCTTAATCTAAGACAAAATATTAATTTGCCTAAGAAAGATTTTCTGTTGAATTTTTCATTTTCATATTGTACCTGAGACTATCAAAAATGTTACCGATTGTAATGAGACTTTATTTGGGCAGATTTTAGGGGCAATTAAAGCTTTAGAGAAAGTGAATTTTCAGTCACAAGTAAGGTAGATTGAAAGGTTCAGGAAGTGCTCGCATATTCATCTCATTAGGTAACAGAAATCCTATCACATGGCTTGTCTAATTTACCGCAGCTTAAAGATCCTGTCTCAACTAGTTTCAGTGAGTTATTTGAAAGCTTAGCAGGGAGATCAGATTGGCCAGTAGGAAAATGTTTCTCATCAGCAACATAGTTGCAGTGTTGGAGCAGGTTATTCCTGGAGGTTTGAAATCATTGTCCTTGCAGATTTCCAAGACTCACCCAGGCACAGCATTGGTAGATTCAGTCTGGTGTTGGCGGTAGTCCAGCTCTGACCACAGTGTGGGACCAGAGGCCTTCCAGAGGTCCCTACCTGCTAACATTTCAATGATTCTAACTCCAGAAAACTGTTTAGAGGTTTATTTGAAGGAAAACATGATTTCTAGTGAGATAAAATCTAAATTTACTGTGTAATTGTTTAAACTGGTAACCTTAGTGTAAGTCTATAATAATATTAATGAAGGACGATACCATGCATGTACATATGGCTCATCCATAAATTTCATAGAAAAATAGATTTTGATCTTCAAAAGCCTGCAATCTGAAGAAATTCAACTAAACAACATACATCTGTTCATTAGAATTAAGTGGGAGCTGAGTGTGAATACAACTTTCATAGGCTTAGGACACCAGATTGATTGTCAGCCCATAAAGGAGAGAAGCTATGTAAAATAATAGGGAAAGCAATTTCACTTTTATTTATGTAGCCTAGTCATCAGTTCTACATTCTAGTTTGAGTCAAAAGAAAGTAAATGCCAGCTGGTGCAGGATTGCAAGTGAATGCTTTCGGTATGGCTTGGTGAGGCTAACATCTGCAGGGTACCAGTCCATCTGAAACCACCTTTCTGAAGCAATTTTGCATATTACCAGGTTTTTATGATTATCCCAGTGGGAATTATTTTGAGGCCTCTACTCTACGTTTACAATCATGATAGACCTACATGTCAGACCAAAAAAAATCAGATCTCTCCAAACATCTGGACAGCAATCAAAGAACACTGCTAAGCAGTTCTTCCCATGCCCTTTCCCACTCATTTGCTGTTAAAGAAAGGATGCCAAAAATTATTAACATACAGGTTTATCTTTCAGGAGTTACAGTAAGCTCCTCCTTCAGAAAACATCGCCACAGTTGCTTATAATCTCATCTAGGAGCTGAGGACTGAATGGCTTCTGAATGTCTTTTCACATTTGCTTATAGATCACATTTTATTTCCCCTGCCAATTCATTCTGGAGAGGCTGAGGCACACAGAAAAAACTCTGTTACTATTGTGCAAAGAAACAAGTGTCCATACTCGTTTAATTTCACTTCTTGGTTTCTCAGAAACAGAATAATTTTGGCTAGAAGAGATTTTTGGAGGTCATTTTGTCCACAGTCTCAGCATGACCAATTTTGAAGTTAGACCTGACTTCATAGTTAGTTCACATTTCTCAAGGCATTTCAAACTGTTTTACAAGATTCATTATCACTGTCTTTCTTTTAACTGGTGAGTAAAGTAGGAAGGAAGGAAGACAAATAACTTTTTGATATACAAGTTTGGAACAGAGGACTGACTTTTAGCTACTCTGAAAGATAATCTAAGTTTTGCTGTAGATCTGAATGTGGCAAGGATATCACTCCATATCTCATGTCTCTAAGTTTCATCCTCTTTAATTTGGCTAGTAAGCCAAATAAAGCCAAAAAGATTTCTGTGATCAGAATATTCAGTCAGTGATGTTTTAAATAATATTGTATTAAAAGGGAGGCTTGGTTTTGTTTTGTCTTTGATTCTGTTTATGGAACTGAGGAGCATGTACAGTAAGAATGAAATTGTCACTGCAGTTTTATCCATTTCAAGCACAATGCATTAAATGAGCTTCTTCAACTTTCTCATGTAATGTAGGGCAGTTTTATTTTCCAGTGTTGTTTTGTTATAAAAAAATAAATGAAAAAGAAATAATTGCAATGCTAAACTTGGATAACAATGAATGTTCATCTTTAAAACTTTTATTCTCCATCCAAGACATTATCCTTGTATGGAGCCTACAAACAAGAACGTCTATAAACATGACTGCCCGGATTAAAGCTAAAGGTGAGCCATAAACTCTTTATTTCAACAAGATCTCGGTTACAAATTAACTTTGCTAATGCTCAGTGTACAAGGCTTATACCACATGGTGTTTCAGGAAGTGGATCCTGTTGCTGTTCTCTGGAGACATGCAATGTCATTCCTCTGCATTTTTTTAGATCAATAATGTGGCAGAGTTATGGGTAGAGGGGAGCAGGAAGACAGTTGCAAAACTTGAAAATGTATGAAGGTCTTTGGCATTTACATGAACAGGATTTCTTTAACGTGAGATACTGCTCAAGTAAATTATATCCATTTTTTGTATTCATTCTTTTCACGTTAGATCCTACAAGACAGGTGCAGAGATACTGGCGCTCTTTGTACCAGTTCACAGAAGCCTGTGAGCATGTATGTAAAGTGTATAGCCTTCCATACAAACCCAATAATTATCATTTTGTATGAAGTAGCTACACGTTAAGCCTTTGAAATGGCACCCTCATGAAGGTAGCTAAACCGTGGCAGACTTGTGGCTAAATTGCAGCACTTTTTTCTGTGAACAGCTAAAATCTGTTTCCATTCATATGTCAGACGCTGCCTTCCCCCTGACACCTCTGTGACATACACACAGGGGAAGCAATAGGTTGGGATAAGAGGAACACTGGAAATGAATGCATTTTTATGGTTCTTATAAAGGGATAAGAATCACCCCACGCACAATTAACAGGCTGTTAAGCTGCTTCGTTACCAATATATCCAACCAGAAGGAGTATAAATGGGCTCTTGTTTTACTGAGGCCTTCTAGACATGCATTGATGAAGGAAAATACAGCTGTTGTGTAAATTCAGCAGTGCCAGAAAATATACTGCTGAATACATTCTTATTATGTAACTATATTTATGTTACAGATCAAAGTTTTCACCTCCGAGTATTTGGGAATCTGCCCTTTTTACAGCAAGGAGGTATGGTCAGGACTGCTCTTCAGCCAGCTGCGCGTGAGCAGCAGAGACAACAGCTGAGAGGCATTTAACAGCTGCCTTGTAAAGTTCACTGAGCTACACCTGTGAGCTGTGAAGTTCTCCGAGGGGTCTCGACCAGGTAAATGCTTGTAAGTTAGAATTCTAAGCTAGTCTCCTTGAACTGTAGTTTACTTTCACTGAAATAAATGAGAATAATGATGCTGGTAGCACGTGAATTGGTGTCTGCCAAACCGGGTCCATAACTGCTGCTTCATAAGGCTTTAAAACAGCACACCAAACTAGCCAGTTATAAAACTAATGTATTTAAAGAAGGAAAGAAAATGAGATGTTAATATTTAAAGCCACTAGATAGTCACGGTTAATTGTCCAGCTCTGCGTTTTCCCTGTGTTAGGCATGACTTAGCAATGGTACTGCTTTTTGATCACCAAAAACTATATTTCAGCCCAACACTGATATTGAATTACAAACTGAAGATCTAGTTAAACTAAAAAAAAAAAAAGTATAACTTGTAATATTTGCCCTCTAAAAATTATTAGAAACTCGTTAGTGGTGGTAGTAGAAGAAAATAATAGCACAATCAAACCGTTTTAGAGGCTTTTTGGTTACTTCTGCTTTAAAATGAATTTGATTTTGACAATGTGTCTGAAGATGTTCAGGGCCCCTGATGTTACAGGTTCTCCTGCTGCTACCAGCCAGCAGCAATGCCTGCAGCACCATTCCTATAGTGGCTGAACCAGGTGGTGTTTTACCATCGTAGAGTCTCACCTGTGAAACAGAAAAGAGCTATGGAGAAAAACTGCCCATCTTGGACTGTGGTTAATGCCCAGGAAATAGTCCTTTATCCAGCCATTTTATATAGGAAACATAAGGCTTTCTATTTTGTGTGTCATCCTTGGTATACTTCCTCAAAAACAAAAGGGTTCAGCTGTGTAGCCTCATACAGGATAGGGCCTAGAATGCAAAGTGCTTTCTGCCAGCAATATCCATTAAAGAAACCCTGTGTCGTATTCCACCTTTTGTTACACGTAAACTTTGGCACTGATAGCTCAATTCGTACACAGCAACGTCCACAAATGCAATTAACTAGAAGCAGGTGAAGATTTTCGTTTTGGGGATTTCAAAGCTAAGACACGAGTCGTGCTTTAGGAAGTACGCGTGCATACTCTTCGGATAAGAGAACTAGAAACAAAAAAAGGAGGAGGAGGAGAAGTGGGCCCGGTGGGAGCGCCCGGCCCCCGCTGAAGCCCCCGGGCGCGCTCGCCAGGCTCGCACAGAACTGAAAGCAGGTAGAGGCACTTCCTGCAGGCAGCACCGCAGAAAGGAGTTTTCCTCTGATCTCCCTCAAAAACCAATCAGGCCAGATCAGCCAGGCGTTGATTCTCCCTCCGTCCCTCCTACACCTTTCCCAAAGACCCAATGGCCTCGTCCCTCTGGGAGATTGACTAGAGTCACATGAGCCGCACCGAGGGCAGGTAACTCAGGAGAGGCGAAGGGGGAAAAAAAAAAAAAGCCCAGGCTCAGGCTGGGCTTCTGCCATGATGTCAGAGGGAAAGAAACCCACAGCTTGCTAATTTCACCTCCCAATCGGCCCCGGGAAGAAGGAGATCACCGGGAACAGGTAGAGAAGCGAGTTTTCTCCATTTTCCTTTTTTTTTTTTTTTTTTTTTTGGTCTCCAAAGACCTAACTCCTGAACAGCTTTTTCTCCTCTTAATACCGTGACTCCTCATCTCTCCTTTCCCCTTTGATCACTTGGAGGTAGGGGGTGAACCTTTGCGGGATTTTGTTGTTCCTTTTTTTGTCCTTTTGCGTGTCTTTCTTTTACTTTTTTTTCTCTTTTTTTGACCTCTGCTTTTGATTGTAGTTGTTTCCCCCTGTGGTCATGACGGCTTCGCACAGTGACTCTTTGGTGGTGTTGTTTGGGGCAACAGCTGGTGCATATGGGGCTAAACTGGGTTCGGATGAGAGGGAACTAATTCTCTTGGTGTGGCAAGTTGTGGATCTCCCCAGCAAGAAGGTACGGCTTCGACACCCGGCGAGGGCGCGTTGCGGGGCTCACTGCGGGCGGCTGCCCGCGGCCGTTTGTTCATTTCACAAATGCACCCCGGGGAGGGCTGCCCGGCCCTTCGCTCACCGCGTTACTCCTTCACAAAGCCCTTCCATCGCTGTCGGTTTTGTCACGCTTTAAGGGAAGGGGTAACTTTTAAAGGAAAGCTAGGCCGCTTCCCCCCGCCCCGTCCTTCCCGAACCGTCGGTAGTTCCCACTTCGGGGGATGCCTTCCGCAGCCTCAAAACACAAAGCTGCTCTGGAGCTCCGGGCGTGCACGCTGCCCCGGGAGCTCTCGGCGTAACCGCCGGGCTCGGGGCGGCCTGCTGCGGGAGGCTTTTGTTGTTTTTTAACCAACGTTTGGCTCACGCTTAAGAGAACCTTAAATTCCTTTAATTTTTATGCTAATCTGAAAACGTATTCCAGATTCTCTCCCCTTTTTAAAAAAAAAAAAAAAAAAAAAAAAAAGCCCTATTGTGAATAAGAATCCCCGGAGATAAAGGGCTTTGATAAAACGATCAGTTTTGTGAAGAGATTTGGGAAACTGCCTTAACACTTGGTGATTTTCCCTTTACGTTGAGCAACTCCGCCTAAAATGAGCTCTGAGTGCGAGCGGCGTGGCGTGAAGGCCAGCTCTGGTGCCCGGAGCAGAGAGCGTGGCTCTCCCGGGTGGGAGGGGAAGAAACCCAGGGGAAAGGTTTCGATTTGTGAAATCGACAAATGCTTTTTCTCGTTGTGATCGTTACCGGGGCAGTGATACTGCGCCTTTCTGATTTTTCTGCGGTCTGAAAGCATTGTTAAAAAGAGCTCGTTCGTTTGTTCCTCACTTTTGTCCCTTGTTTCTTACATGTTTTTAGGTAGGGACGCTACACAAATCCCTGGTGAAAGCAGACAATTTGGAGTTAAGTGACCAATGTCGTGAAGTGAGTGGTTTAACACCAGAGGGACTGGGCAAAGCTGAGCCTCTGGACCGGGTTCTTCAACAGGTGAGGTGCTGCTCTTTGGAACAGGGGCTCTTCAGGGTGAAATCTGGAAACAAGACCCAACTATTTGGTAAATGAAATACTTGAACTGTCTCTTTGGAGTCATTAGCAAGTTGTTGTGTTTGTGATAAAGCTAACCTAAACAAGACCTGAAACACTTGAATTGGGAGCCCTGTAATTCCAGAAGAGTTGTGTTCAACACTAGCTGATTCTCGGAAGCTCTGGCTTCTGATTGCTTTGATAGGCACAATTGTGTTCCGAATTTCTCTTGCCCAATCCTTTTTTTTTTAAATGTAGAATGATAACAGCAGTGCTGCTTAAGCTTTTGAAATGCAGGTGGCATGTTTCAGTGTACAGGCTCATTGCTATAACGCGAGTCTTCTCTCAGTTGTTAATCTTCAAAATAGATGAATTCTTTAAAAACTATCCTGCATTAAAACAGCGGCTTTTTGTTGTTTCTCATTCTCCCAGATGTGCTTGATTAGTGATTGATTCTTTCTTCAGTTTCTGTGTTTTACTCTGACTTATATCACGCTAAGAGTGAATCTGTAAATTTGTGTGATCCCTGCACTTCAAGAGGCCATAAAGTACTTAAAAACTTTTAATACGAATACTGTATACTTACTCAGTTCCTGAAATTCTACTTTCTTTCCCTTTTATACATACAAAATGTGCTCGAGTGGAAAAATACAATAGTGCATTTTTGTGGAACATATAAGACTGGCTTTCCACACCTTGTCTGAGTCACTTGTAGGTGTGTTTCAGAAGAAACTTGCTTAGGCAGTAGAACAGGTTCATGTTGCTGTAAGTTCTGGTGACACAGAGATAGCTTGGCAGACTGACTCCTAGCCCTCTTTGATATGGAACGGCTAACATTTCACTCTGGAGTGGGTACCCTTAAAAACAGAAATATGTAACTGCTGTGTGTCTTGGAATTTCTCGACATCCGCCATGAAAGCCAATTATTACAAGTTTTGCTAGATTCTAAGACCGAGAGGTGACTAAAAAAAAATTTTTTTTTAAGCTTCAAAATAACCCCTGAGAAAATGTGCAGCTGCAGGTTTGGTCTTGTCCCAGATCTTGCACTAAAGACATCTGGAACAGCTTAGCCTAGTACACTCTGTTTACCTTTATAACAGACACACTTTAATTATACTCAATACTTTATGAGAGATTGTATCTTATTGCTGTAAATTGCACTGTAGGTGGGTCTGCGTTAGCAAATAAAAGGAAATACTAGCTGTGTGTGTAGGTGTGGTGGAGACTCTTGAAAAACAACAGTTTTATCCCTTTTGTTTGACGTATCTATGGAACTAGTGATTTTGCTGTTAATTGTTGGGTGCCAGTTATGATGCAGCCAGTTCTGTCCTAAGTCTCCTGGAACACCCTTCACCTAAGCTGGTGTCCCTGCCCCTCCATGCTTCCTGTCTCTGTGGGAGTTTGTGGAGAATTAGTTCATCCTCTCACCTGCAATGGTAGCAAGAGGTAGAACTCCATATTCTTTAACAGAAAATACTTTTCTGCATTTTTTTTTTTAAGATAAGTCCCTTAAATGTTTTAACTGCATCATGTATTTTAGGATGTTTCAGGTGTTTATTGATATATAAAGATTTTTTCCCCTCGTTTAAGTATTTTGCTTAGCAAAAGCACAGGTAGATGAGGTGATTATTTGAAAAGGAGGAGGAAGAGGAAGTAAACTTGTACCTTGATTTGAGATAATGTTATAGAGTACGTGAAATTAGCTTTCCACACCCTGCTTGGGTTGTGGTAGAGAATCTGATGATGCAGATGCAAATTACTCACTCGAACACTCATCTTAACCTTACAAATACAAGTTTCAGTGCCTGCTTCTGTTTTTTTCCTTGGGTTCTCAGCCTCTGCATGTAGAGGGAAGTGATGCTCTCCAAGCATAAAGCCATGGTAACTTCTGTCTGCACTTCAGAGATCTCTTCCAACCTCAGCCACTCTTTGATTCTGATTTGGCAGTTCATAACTGATAAACAGTAGATGAACGTCTGTGGGCCTGGAGCTTTTTCCACTGACTGTGGAAGAGCTTCTGTAACCTTTTAGTTCACTTTCCAGGAATGATAGAGTCGACCAGAAGCCTGTAGTCTGTAGTTAAGTCTGTACTTCCCAGCAAAGCAATTCCACGAATGTTGCATCATTTCTATTGCATTTCATATTCTTGCAGCATTACATCTTACCCAACTTATTACTTGAATTTGTCTTAAGTATTCTGAAATAGTTGTTTTCCCCAATATATTTTTGCATGCAAGTTTACAAAGGGACGTTTTGAATCACAGTGCCCCCTAAACAAACAATGTTTATATTGTGCTGTGTGTTCTATACGTTTTGCTGCATTGTTTTTAATACTGTTTTTGTCCAGGATAACAAGCATTTGATTCCACACGTGCTAGTGCATTTATGGGATCCAGCTGTGTGTTCTAGCAGGTGATGTGCAATGTTTTGATAGCTGTTTTGGTTGGGGAAGAGGGAATCCTCATAACACAAATATAAGGGAAATAGTTGTGCCTTGGAAGCAGTCTGCTTGATGTATTTAGTTCAAAATGAAAGTTGTAACTTGGCTCTGTTTTTGAGCCACAAATGGTGAACGAATAACTGCTGACTGAAATGTGTTGTTGTACATGAAGAATGCTACTGGGTAGAAAAAAAAGTGAGGGCTTTTAAGATGACATCTTCCAGCGCTTCTCGGATTATAGCCATGGGGATTCTTAAGTTAAAGATCAAATACAAAGTTGAAAGTGTTACGGATTTCTTAATTCTTCCTATGCAGAAAACCTGGCTGAATCAGCACGATTTGCCTTAAGACATATTGCTTTCCTTTTGCAAGACATTATTTGCATGTCACCCTGACAAAGGATACAGTCTCAGAAGAGCTAACAATTTGGAAGATCTGACTGCACTATTTAGCTGTAATTACCTTCTTACTTTGAACAATTTATGTGAACAGGGAGAGTTTCTCATGAGAGCTGGATCTACTTTGGGGCCTATTGAAAGCATCCAAATTTTATCTATGGAGTGACATTAAAGCATGAGAAATTTGTCTGTCCTAGTCTTGCTGATCTTTCTTCATGCTTTACATTGGATGCGATAAGTCAGGGATACATTTTGTTTGTATTCTTAAATGTAGAATGACCAACCTGTTCATTTTGCCCCTCTTTGCTAAACTACGCACAAAGTAAAAATAGTGAGAGACTGTCACTTCATCAGGTGATAACAAGTTACTAGTTCTCTAAAGCCTGTTTGAATGCTTATTGATTGTTCACGTGAGCTGCAGGAACAGTTTATTTTCTCAGGTATCAAGAAATTCATCAAGCAACGAGCTGGTTAGGTGAGCACTGGGAAAGAAATGGGGGAAGAGGTGGAAGAACTACTGAATTCCTCTAACCTGATAAACCGGTTATGAGTTTTTTAAGAGAAACTTGTTCTGCAGCCTCCTCTTCACAAAATGCTAGCAGAAAGTTTTCTTGGCTCCTTCTTTCCAGCTGTCACACCTTCATTTTGGATAAGTGATTTTTTTTTGAATACTTTTTTAATGCATCTCAGGCTTCAGACTGGAGAAAAAAGCCTGAAAATGCGTGCTGACTGCCAGTCTATAGTGAAATAAATACGAATCCAAAAAATAAAAGATACTAAAGAAGGAAGTTCAGATGTATATTAGTGGTAATGCTGAGCTGTTCTCCTGGATTAGAAGGATAATTCATGTTTTGTTATTTGACCACATTAAGTTTAGCTAACTCAAGAACTAAGAAGCATATAAATACTTTTCTGTGTTCAATGACATTTTCTTGAAACGCATTACAACCTAAACTTTAGTCCTTTATTTATTGGCACTCTGTCTGGTCTTCCAGTCTGAGATTATTTGGTGACTATATTGGCCCAGCATAGCTCTTGATAGAGTCTGGATTTTGGAGTATTTGCTGGGTCTGAGTTTGGAAGTTCTGGAGCAGGTGTTTGGGAAACCTTTGGCAAGTGTTCCTGAGCAGGCTGTTCTTTCCACAGCAAATATTTAGGGTGTAGTTTCACAAGACTTGGCTTCAGCAATGAAGCCAGCTTCTTTCTCACCCCTGTGCTGTACTTTGCCATCCTTTTTGTTGTGACAATAAAGCTTTTTGTGAAGCTGTGCTATGAACGGGATCACCGAACTGAGCAGATAGGGTGGGATCTTCTAAGCTGCTCTGCTGTCCAAGCTTACGTCCCATGAAACTACACCCTTTGGTTGCTTTCATGATCCAACATGTTCGATGGTGATGCCAGCTTTAAGGTATTTCTCCCCCACATCATGCTCTCAAGCTGCAGTTGCACAAAAACTCTGTGGCACCTTTCACTTAGGTGGTTCTCACGTGGACCTCTTCCCCCCTGCATTCTGACTGTACAGAGGTCTTGCGGGCTACGCATTAAAATGGAGCAGGACACAGTTCTGAGTTGAATACCAGCTCTGGTCTGGAGCAGCTCTGTCTGATGAGCGGTGTGGCAGATAGATAGATAGATGGCTGCAGAGGACAGCCATAGCACCAAGGCGTGGGCAAGCACTGTGGGTGAAATGAGAGAAATGCTTGAAGGCAGGTGGGACGCCAAGCAGTTTGTAGTGTGGCCTTGGTTTGGTGTCAGCAGAAAGTGATGAGGATCCCCTGACTGACAGATGTGGCCTTGGGGTTGTCAGAGCAGGTGAGACACAGAGCCCTGCTGCTGGTGGAGGGCTGAGTGCTCTCTACAGCCTTATGTGCCATTCTTACTGGCTGTTAGCATCTAGTAGCTTCCTGTTTCCTCTGATAAATTTAGCTGAGTACTAGTTAAATAGTTTGATACCTAATATTGGAATATTGTCCATCTTTATGGTGGGGAAGTAAGGGTGTGGTAATGCTTCTTGTAGCTGCAGGCTGCTACAATTTGGAATTTTTCTGTTTAGCAATGAAAATGGATAGCAAGCTCTTGTTAAAGAGTCTACTAATTCTGTTGGTAGTGGTTTAGACCACTTTTTTTTTTTTCCTATTACAAATTCTCTGTGGTACTCAGCTCCCCCTGGGTTATAATTAAGGCACTAAAATCTGCTCTCTTAAACAGTTGAGAGTTAATTCAAGAAACAATCCCTGTGCTTTATATATATAATGCATGCGTAAATATACGTACATATATAATGTGAATGCATTTGTTATTAACAGCATTTGTGCTCTGTTAGCTTTTATGAAAAAAAAAAACAATCTAGCCTATCCTAAGACTGCAACTTTTATCTGAATTCCTCGAGTATTTAAACCTTGCTTTGTTCCTATATTTAGGCGCATTTAACTTTAGAATGACTGGAGAATTAAATACAGGAATTTGTCCAAAGCTGTGTATTAGTTTCTCTGAAAGCATAAAAATGTGGTATTCCCAGTTAGACGGGCTACGTTCTTCCTTCTCTTAAAATGAAGGGAGATAGCAATATTCATTAGAAGTGAATGATTTGACCTGGTAGTTTCAGGATAAGCCTGAGCAGGCTTTTGAAGGTAGTGGATGCTGCTGCTAGTTTCAATGAAGTTAAACATTAATGTTAATTCTCTCACTAGGGCTAGATGGACTAGCCTGTATAGAAAAATAAACGTTACTATGGCAGGTGTGGATTCAGGCGTTTCAAGCTATTCTGAGCAACCTGATTTTGTTCAGTGTATAGAGCTGTATTGCTGGCGCTTTGCAGTGTTCTCATAGCTATAATGTTATACCAAATACTTGAATTTCTCTTGAAATTGTACTTGCAACTTTTAAAAAGTCTCTGGAAGATGGTGAAGTACAGGGTAGAACCTTGTTAATAAAAACATTGCTGGTGGTGAATATGTGATCCCCAAAATTCTTGAGCTTTGTTTTATAACTTGCTGTAAGTAGCTACTGAAAAAGTCCTTGGAAATGTGTTAATGAACTATTTTCAGGGCTTTCAAAATTGTCTGAAGGATAATAAAGGAAGAATAAAGGATTTGAGTTCGACTTTTTTAATAATAAATAGCATGCAATGGTTCTACCAGTCCTTACACGTTAACATGGAAGCAGTTTAGCAAATTCATTGTGGATACTGTGTATTGTCTGCAAACCTTCACTGTTTCCCTGTTGGCTGGGTGGCACTTGATGTGGCCCTTGGGACAGCTGTGCTGCTCTTGCATCAGTGTGCTGGTTTGCACAGAATTCTTATTAAAACAAAAACACCCTTAAGTTAATATGCGGCAGGTCTTGTGCGGCTGGGTGCTTCCAAATGAGGGCAACACCTCTGTCAACGTGTTGCAACACTTCTCTGCTGAGCATTTAGGTTTGAGAGTGACACATAGATGCTGACAGGAGTTGATGGTGCTAGCAAAGCAGAGTTGTGGCCAACACTGTAAAAATGCTGATTGTGATTTGACTTGTTCAGGAGAAACTATTTACATAACATCAGCTCTGTATTGTTTTATGCTTCATACGGTTAAAATTGGAGCTTCTGTGTCTTCCAGTTAGAAACATAAATAGAAACACTGTCTTTTCCTCATGTTTGTAACTTTGGCATCTCGTTAGCAAGCTCTTACCATCTGAAGTTTATGAATGCAAGTGATTCCTCTATCTGTTTGGCAGTGTTTCTAGAGAAGTCAAGCAGCAGGCTAAAATGGCAGTACTGCGTACAGATGGAATTGCTACAACTTACGGGATCATAATTAGGAAAACAGAATGTCAAATAATTTAAGATTATTAATAGAGCATCGTGGAATCTAAGTGGCTGTGGATCTCTGTGGCTGATGTGTTATGCAAAACTGCACGGTGAAATGCTTACTGCAGCAAGCAAGTTTTAATATAGGGCCATTTTAGTAACCCCAAATGTGAGGGGAAAACCTGATGCCATGTAATTGTATTCCCTGGAAGTGGGACTTCTACGTGTATTTGTAATTCAATAGAATAATGAAAGATTTGTCTGTATTAAAAATCTTTAGAAAAAATTGGAAACAATGAATAGAAAGCCTATGGATACATTAATTGCATTGCTCTCAAATAACTTACTTTGCTGTTTTTAAAATTCTTTGCTACATTACTGATTTAGTGTTGTCCTTATATAGATCTTGGTAAATGGTCTTTTTTTTTCTTCCCTGTTGTAAATCCTATTCTCTCCTGCTCCAGAAATACTTTTTTCTTCATAACAGTTGCTGATTTGCATGAAAACTGCAGGGCTACCATGTTGTTGTTCACCTTTCTCATCAATTTCTGTCAGCTACATGCTCATTTCAAGAAAGGAAAATATAAATGCTTTGAAAGGCAATTTCGTGTATGTATCCTCAGTAGGTACTGGATCACAAGTCGCACTTGCTCTAGAAACCTTGGCACATTGCTCTGATAAATGTGTTGATGTTCTTTGAAATGTTCACAACTTACTCCAGTATACTTCTATATGGTGACCTCTGCTTTGCTTTGTTATACGCAACTGCTTTACTGATCTGTCCCTCATTCATTAAATCCATGTGCTGTGAACGTTGTGATTTATAAGGTAAATATTACATTGAAAATTATTAGAAATTGAAATTTTAATGCCCACTGTTTGTGAGCATTTATAACGTGGAAAAGAAGGAAAAAAAACCACTTTTCCCAAACTTCAGTTTAAGAACACTTGAGTTTTTCCTTCCCTGCTGCTACCTTGCTTTGTAGTGCCATACGAGGTAGAGAGGGGCAAAATGTGTTGAGAAAGGGATATTGTGTTAGTGCTAAAATTTGGAAGGGAACTTAATTTCAAGATTAAGGAACTGTTTGTATTCTCTTTTCAAAAAACTTGGCTTCTATGATGAAGTTGCATACCCTTCAGCTTAAAAGAAAAAGCTTCTATTACTTGATCTCAGGGCAGTCTGGAGCTGTCTGTATTATCATTCTTAGTGAGTTGAAACCAAAGTTAATTAGTGGTGTTTTCAATCTTTGGCACTGATTTTCAGAAATTTAACATGTACTTTAATGTTTTAATGAATTGTGAAGGTGTTTGCAGTGTGTGAAATCAAATGTGTTTACACAAATTTAAGTCAGAATGACTTTCCTGACAAGTAATTCTGTTGCAGTGAATTGCACTAAAAGTTCAGAAGTGCTATATCGTGCAACCAGGAAAATGGGAATGTAAAAACCATTATGGAAACTTCCCTTTGTAAGCAGATTTTATTCTGTGTTAACTTGGGAGTCCTTTGCAGCCAAAAGGAGTCACAAAATGGTGTATAAGACATCAAATATCTTGAGTAATTATTGGATTGGGGGGGGGGTGTATGGGTTTGAGAGCTGGAAGATGCATTGCTCTTGCAAGAATATGACTGAAAGAAAGAGCTTTGGGATTTCCTTGATTGTTTGTTTGAGTGTAGCAGCCACTGTTACTCCTTACAGCACAAATTGTAACATGATGAACTTCTGCTTATTGTAAAGATTGTGAAAGGGCATCAGGTAAATATGTAAGGCAGAAGAAGAAAGCTGCTGCAACTGTGATATACATAAAGAAATCCAAGAGGATATAAATCACCCCCCCCCACTGCTCCATTCAAACCTCAGACAGAAAGAACTGATCACAAGAAGCTGCGTGGCTTGCTTCATATTCTATACAACTCCTATCAAGTCTTCTCAGTCCCAAGGTTTCAGAAACAAAAAGCTACCTGGAAAAGAGCATGCAGTTCTCTAAGGTTAAGCAGCATCTAAATAATGCCACCATTAATGTTCTTGTTCTGTGTCGGGTAGGTTTGCATCCCTTGGAAAGCCCAATGTAAGTTCTGATCTTACTCCGTCATGGACCGCTCCAATCTTAGAGATAATTGTTTTCCTTATTTTCACTTTTCCTTTTCTCAAGCTTAATCAATTTTTGATGCATGGTCTTGCTCCTCCAAGCTGTGACTTCAAAATTTCGGAGGCCAAGGGCTTTTTAGCTTAGAGATCTGCTTCTCATTTTTGCTTTCTTAATGGCACGTTGAACAAGAAACAGAAAACTTGGAGCAGTTTCATAAATGTTTTACTTTTTTGCTCATATTTGTAAGTTTGAGCAAGGATTTCTTGGATTATTTTATAAGTAAGGACATGTAATGGATTTCAGATCTATTATTCAGGACAGTCAAAGTGTATTATACTCCTACTGTACAGGTTAGAGGTGAGGCAGGAGTACGAAAGAATCTTGAAGGAAACAGAATTGTGGGTAATATGTATGCCTTGTTTTTATATTTCGTCTTCTTTCCTTGGACATTACTGCAAAAAGAACCTGGAAAAAGAAAAGGGGAAAAAAACAGAAAATGACATTTAATTTTAAAGGCATTGGCTGTTCTACAACTGGTTAAGCTTGCACTACAAACAATGAGGTAGTGTTGAGTAAATAGTGGTACCATGCATTACAGTCAATAGAGCCAGTGCTAAAGATCACATTGCTATTGAAAGTTTGTCCTTGAATCAGAGGTAAGAGAGAGTGGGGGTCGTATAGAATACTGTGAGGGAGAGCTTGTGCTTAAATCAAAATTTTAGGAAATACTAGTCGCACTGTATTCAAACCTAGAGTTCAGAAAGTATGTTCAACATTTTCTTTCAGGCTGCAGTGACTTGCTCTGTGAGCTGAACTGACAGCCTGCAGCCTATGAGGAGTGTGAGGCACCACTGTAATCCTGTCTGAAATATAGGTAAAAGGCTGACAGAATATGGAATATTTGCCAAAAAAAAAAAAAAATTCACGTTTCCTGAATCTTATCTTTTGTATAAAGACAGACTTGTGAATAACCCACACAAACACGTGCTAAGGTGATCTGCAAGATACGTAATTTTTCTGCATTTTGTTTGTTATTGCTATCTAGTGGCCTCTGCCATATGGGTTAATTTGAACAGGAAAGCAACCTGCTTTTTCTCTGCAAGTGTTTCCTTATTGGTCGGTTCCCTGACACATAATACAGTTGTAAAGTAAGTCCAGAGACTGCAGTTCTTATGCTGCTGGACTGGGCTTCTTTTGTCTCACACAAGGCTAACTGCTAGTGGCTTATTTGTGGAGTCCTGCGCATTTCAGCACTCTCTTATTAAAACAGACCGTGCTTTTGAAGATAAAAGCTGTGACCTGATTGCCGTGACAT
Organism: Numida meleagris; assembly: GCF_002078875.1. Lineage (NCBI taxonomy): Eukaryota > Metazoa > Chordata > Aves > Galliformes > Numididae > Numida > Numida meleagris. The sequence goes on from NC_034418.1 coordinate 2,719,131, forward strand.
TTAGGTGGCCTGCACCATGGTCTCCCCTTTTATGCGTAATGCATTACCTGAATTAGATGCTGTAGATACCGTAGCTGGAAAGCATGCAAATGAACTAGAGCTGCAAACTTCTATCTGAGAAACAATTAATCGAATATGGTCATAAAATCCTCAAGCGGGATGGCTTCGACAGGTCTTTGTCTTGGCAGAAGGCATTCTTTCCTAGAAAAAACTAAACTTTAAAGTAGTTGTTGTGTACCTTGTAGCACAAAGGCCCAGGTCCAGTTAAAATGAGGCAAGGAAAGAAATAAGGTAGAAACTTTACGTGTTTAAAACAGTTTATGATGATGTTGAGTCACAACAATGTTTTTGATGCTGTACAAGCTGTCCCTGGGACAGACAATGTGTGACAACCATTGCTTTATTTCTGTATCTACATTCTACTGGTTACTGGACCAGTCTTAATAGAAAAAAAGAAAAAGGAAAGGTTCTCATGCGGAAAGCCAATGGCAGGTTAGGCTTACCTAAGCTAAATGTACAGCCTCTCTGTGTAACTGTGAAAGAATATGATGGATTTTAAAGTATTTGTTGAATGAGAAGGATGTAATCAACTTGAATTTTCTCGCTTGAACTCCTAACATCATAATGAGAGGTGGATGTGGCTGTGCAGCACTCTGACTCTACAACTCTATGGTGACCAGTGTGATGGCAACGAGGACAGAGTGGTATTATTTCTTGAGATTTCAGCTTCCCAGCAACGAAGGAAAAGATGAAAATGGATATCTTCAGATAGTGTTAAAAATAGATATCCTGTATTTATTTATTTATTAGCTGCTTGTTGTTTTGAAGGCTTACTGTGTTTGGAATTTATGGCAGAACTCCAGGCAGATGTTGACTGAGACTTTAATCCCACTGTCTTTGTTGGTAGAAGTTCGTGCCATGTATGGAGAAGAATTATTTTTTTAATATGAGAAAGGAAACATTAAGAGTTTGTGTCCATACAGACACTAAGGGTAGATGAGACTGTTTTGAAAGAACATCAGAAACAGCAGGAGGTGTGGTACCTGGTTTGCTGTTGTTGAAAGTCTGTCCAGGGAAGAATACAAAATAACAAGGTTAGTAGGTAGCAAGAAGTTGCACGGAATACTTGAGGAGAAGCCAGCTTACAGTGCTTGCAAGCTCGCTGCCATTTCCTGCAGCTCCTTGAGACTGAGGTAGGCAAACCTGTTCTTACACTTGCAAATTCCAGAGTTGGATGGGAGCTGTACCGGATGCGGGTAATGCGCGGACCAGTAGTGGACTATCTCAGCTATGCCTATGGTGGCCATTGTGATTGATTACTCAGTTATTTCATACCATTTTAGTACCTTTATACGATAGGTGATCATTCCGAGCACTGTTATACCATCTGTGGCATGCTAGAAATGAAAGCCACGCCTTTGTCCGGGCTAGCTTTCAGTCACTAAGTAATCTCAGGCCTTAGTGTTGGAGGAAGTAAAATCAAACTGGCAATACTGCTTTGTGGCATTTCTGGAGAGTGGACCTGGGCTGCTTGTACCATCTTCTTTAAGTTTTCTCTGCAGGGAAAGGAAGCCCAGAGGCAATTCTTTTTTCATGCATAAATAGTATCTAAATGTAGTAACTTCTATGTTACTAGGAGGGAGAGAGGGGAAAAAAAAATCAGCTGCAGCTTGTTGGCTTAAGTGTTGTTTTTTCTTCCCCATAGAGCAGTTTCAGTACAAGGTCACCATGTATCCATTATCAGCCATGAGAAATAGCAGTTAACGGATGAACAAAGGCGAGGGCTTACTATAGGATTCTCTGTTTAAAAAGTTACCTGGCACAATAAAGGGTTATCGTACTTGTAAATACTGCTGAAAAGTAGTCTGCGCACTTTCCAGTAGTATTGACATGCTTTAAATTCCACCATTGCATGGGTAAGGCTGACATTATCAACAAGGTTTGAAGAGTGAAGGAGTAGAAAACTGCCAATGAAGAGTATTGTAAATAAATGTGAAACCCTTCTGGGTGTAGAGTCTAAGGCACAAAGTCCAGGTGAAAACATATTCCATAGTTGTCATATCATGCATGGGTACGTTGTGCATGTTCAAGCTTTGTATACCAAATCAATGATTTGTTACTCCTGAGATTTCTCATGCTGTATTAAAGCCTTTAAGTCTTAAGGGAGACTTTCCTGGTTTGTTTTTCAGCAGTGCTCCAGTCTTGCTTATGTTTGGTAGCAGAGAAGTTATTTTTATCAAATTTTGCTGCATCTCACTCCTCCTCTCAAGACACACACAAACACCACGTATGTGCTAAGGTGACATTGATGTAACAACTTCTTGTGTAACTGCAGAGTAGACAAAACAAAGAGCCCAAAGAGATCGGAGTCATAGAATAGCTGAGGTTGAAGGGGATGTATGGGTATTTTCTAGTTCAACCCCTTAAAGCAGGGGCTGCTAGAGCAGGTTGCCCAGGACTGTATCCAGTTGAGTCTTGTGGTATCTCCAAGGATGGAGACACTGCCGATTCACTGGGCAGCCTGCTGCAGTGTTCGGACATCAGAGATCTCATTGCAGGAACTGCACCTGCAAGTGTATGCTTGGTTCTGGCTGTTCTCTGGTGATAAATTGTAGAGGGCACTCCATAAAATCAGTCTCTGAGGCAAGGCCTGCAATATCTTTGCCTGTTGAAGGTGAAGACATAGTGGACTGTCTTCAGAGAGGCTGTGTTTTGGGGTTTTCATTTGTTTAATACTTCTCTTAACAATGATGTGTCTTCTTTCTGCTATATGATCTGTGCTACAAGCAAAGAATAACCCACACCAAAGGCCTAAAAGGCAGCTTAAAGCTGTGATGTAGTGACTTACAGTAACGTGTAATAAGTAATGATAATTTTGTATTTTTTTTTTTTTAACGCAAGTCTGAATATCCTATGTGGTGGTAAACAGCCTGGCTTTAGTTGAGGCATATGAGATGCACATTAAGACTACATATCACCACTTTGCAGTGAACGAGTGTGTGGTCTCATTGCTAGGAGAGCTATAATTAGGAGGAGGGTTTAATACCTTTTTCAGTTGACAAAGATCATATGTCAAAGTAGGAGAGTTTGCATGAAAATGGACTCTGATGTTTCTGGATTGAAGGAAAAAACACTTTATAGTTGCTACTTAAGTTGCTTCTACAGCATAAAACTGCTATATGTGCAAGTTTGAATAGATGTTAGTGTTTCTGGTATGTGGAGGTAGATAAATTCCTTCTGTCAACCTGTCTGATAAACTGTACTTCTCCAACTTCATAATGCTAGTAAAAATGTAATGAAAATGTAATAATTGCAAGATCTAAAGCAAAGCCTTGGGAAACAGTGACCTGGAATTTAGAAACATCAATTTCATCACTTTAGAAAGCCTGAGTTATTAGACGTGCAAACACAAAAGCTCGACTGATCTGATTTCTTAATTTAATTTGTCACTATGCATAATTCTATACATAGACGCCAACATGCACACACAGATGCTTACATCTCTGTGTAAGAGCCATGTGCCTGTAATGGAATCTATGCTGTCCTATGCTTCGTTCCAGCAACTCGTTGCTGGAGGAGATCTTTTACATAGATTAAAGAATATGTTTGCGAAAGAGACCTAAAGTAGATGTTTAGCTCCTCCTTTGCTCATCAGAGTCCTAACTTATTCTTAATTTCTTAGTATAATGAGGGGCTTAGGGAAGAGGCCACATCTAATTGTCCAGGTTTTAACAAAAGGGATGTAAGCAGCTGAAATGTGTGTGACTCACATAAAACATTTTATCTCAAACAGCATATTATAAAAATCTGTGGAGTGTATCTTCACTGTTTCTTGTGGACAGCTGTGTATTAGTAATTTGAGTTCCTTAAGCTCATGGGAGTATATTGGAATATAGGAATCTAGGTGAGCCAAAATAATTTTTCTCTAAGTTATTCCTGTATGTGTTCCTTTTAATAATGACCAAATGATGTCACTCCTGTGTAAGTTTTTTGTTGTTGTTCTTGTTGTTTTTTACCTTTTTAAATTATGCATGTTCTCTAGCAAAGCAACAGCTAGAATGTTCTGTTTGTGGAGGAGGCAGACACTAGTGTGTATTCATGTATGTGTGTATAAAAATGGGGCTTCACACCTCTTTTGCGAAGGACTCATCTAGAACATGGAGGCTGTTACACTTTTTTTACAGGTTGTTTGTGAAATCAAGTATCACCTGTTAGTTTCGCAGTCTTTACTTTTTGGCTGGACCAGGAGTGACTTGACTTCCCGCAGTCTGAAGATGCCATAGGAGTCAAAATGAGCACTTTTTAGTAAGATAGCATGGCAAAAAATTGATCACTTTTCTACATGTATTCAGCACCAAATTGTAATCTCTGGATAATTTAGCAGCATTCTTTTGGTATCACTGATATGAAATGATGCTCTTACACAGTGAGGACCATCCAATTGAGCAAAGAGCATTGATTAAATTTTCCAGTAGCATATCTTTCTACATGGAGGATATGGGTACATGTCCAGCTTAAGTGGAAGATGTAAGCTAGGCTTCTTTCTGGAAGCTAATTTTGTCCAGAGTTAAATTGCAAAGATGCCTCTAATTCTCAGGCTTTGTGAATAATTTTGTGTTTAGCCTGGTTCCATTAGCTGTGTTGGGTCAGTAGAGCTAACAGAAGTGAAACAGATAAACTTTTGTGTGTTATAAACAGAAATATCCATGCTCGAAGAACAGCTAGAAAAAGATCCGATGAGTAAGAAGCAGCCAAAAATTTTGTTAATTTTCAGAGGTGAATGGAAGAGAGGATCCTTCCAGATTATCTTGGTTTTAGATATAGAATCACAGAATTGTTTGTGTTGTAAAGGGCCCTTAAAGGTCATCTAGCCCAGCTCCCCTGCAATGAACAGGGACATCTGTAGCTCGATCGGGTGCTCAGAGCCTGGCCCAGCGTGACCTTGAGTGTCTCCAAGGACAGGACATCCATGACCTCCCTTGGCAACCTGCTCCTGTGCCTCACCACCTTAATTGTTAAAAAAAAAAAAAAAATCTTCCTTATATCCAATGTCAGTCTCCCTTCCTTTAGTTTGAAACCATTTCCCCTTGTCCCATCACAGCAGACCCTGCTAAGGAGTCTGAGTTCTTTCTTACAGCCCCCCTTTAGGTATGGAAAGGCTGCAATCGCATCTCCCCAGAGCCTTCTCTTCTTTGGGCTGCACAGCCCCAGCTCTCTCAGCCTGACCTTGTAGAGAAAGTGTTCCATCCCTTGGAACGTTTTTGTGGCCCTGCTATGGATGCAGTCTTAGTAGGTCCACATCTCTCCTGTGCTGAAGACTCTACATCTGAATGCAGTGCTCCAGGTGAGGTCTCCCCAGCGCAGAGGAGAGGGTCAGGATCACGTCCCTCAACCTGCTGACCATACTACTTTTGATGCAGCCCAGGATACAGTTGGTTTTCTGGACTGTGAGGGCACATTGCTGACTCATGTCCAGCTTGCCATCCACCAGTACCCCTCAGGTCTTTTTTGACAGGGCTGTCAAAAAAGGCTCCATCCTTATATCACCTAGCTTGTACTGATAGTGGGAGTTACTGTGACCGAGGTACAAGCTGCTGCACTTGGATTTGTTGAATCTCATGAGGTTTGCCTGGGCCTGCTGCTCCAGCCTGTCTAGGTCTGTCTGTGTGGCATCTCTTGGGCATGTTGACCACACCATGCAGCTTGGTATCATCTGCAAACTGCTAAGGGTGCATTCGATCCTACTGTTGATGTCACTGATGAAGATGATAAAGAGCACAGGTCCCAGTACTGATCCCTGAGGGACACCACTCGTCACCAATTTCCATCCAGACATTGAGCCATTGACCGCCACTCTGGGCATGATCCTGCAACCAGCTCCTCATCCATCTAACAGTATACCCGTCAAATCCATATCTGCTCAATTTGGAGAGAAGAATGTTATGGACAACTGTGTCAAAGGCCTTACTAAAGTCCAGGTAGATGTCATCAGTGGATCTTCCGTTGTCCACTGTTGCAGTTACACCGTCACTAAAAAAACCAGCAACATTAGTCAGGCAGGACCTGTCCTTGGTGAAGCCATGCTGGTTATTTCATATCACCTCCCTCTCTTCCATGTGCCTTAGCATAGCATCCAGGAGGATCTGCACCATGATCTTCTCTGGCACAGAGGTGAGGCTGACAGGTCGGTAGTTCAGATACAGTTCACTTGTCAGCATGGATGGGTTCTGCAACTGAATTACATCTGTTTCATTACCATGCCAGCCACAGACGCAGCTCAGATGCGGTGGCCTTTCTCAAGGATGAGAGCTGTTTTTAGTTAGGGAAATGGGAATCTCCAAATAGCCAGAGGTTTATTTTAGTGCATTGTAACTATTGAAAGAGCTCTGAGGAATCTTCATGTTTCTCTAAGACCCTCAGCTTCATTCGGTTAAGGCTCCATGAAGCAGGCTTTGTCATTTCAGCCTCTTGGGATTCATTCGTGGAAACACAGCAGCTTGTGCTGGCTTTCATCCAGCTCTGCTGCTGGCGAAACATGTCTCTGCACTTTCTTTGTACTCTTGGCTACATGACCAAAAGCCTGTTTGGCCAGTTTTTCAAACTGGTCTTCAAATTCCCTCCTTCCCCCTCAGCATGTTTTCCCTGAGAAAAGTTTTATGTTTCATGGAGGTAAATATATAGAACAGCTTGTTTGATTCTTTCTCTTTTCTCTGTTTTTTAATTTAACTATTGAATTATTGAGTATGTTCCTTTAAATATAGAATGATTAGTCGAAACTCTTAGCAGAAACTGAGTGGTGGAACCAGCCATTAAGGGTGGAGGGTGATGCCTGTACACTGGTTCTTGCAGTCTAAGTGAGGCCTGGTTGCAAGATGCAAACAGTGATAATTAATGCTATTTAACTCAGTTACTGCAAAATGACTAGGTGAACAGGGAAGACAGAGGGTGTGTGAGCTTGGAGGAAGTCTCAATGTGGGGCAGCTTTGCATGCTGAAGTGGGGCAGTGCTATGGAGAGCAGCATGAAGGGGAATGACAGGTGGTAAATAGCTGAGATGGTTTTTCTAAGTGGAGTTAAGGGGATGTGGATGGAGTTTACAAAATGGAAGAGTGGTGGACAGGTTGTTGAACACGTAAGAAAGAAAATTGCAATGTAAATCTGGCAGTGGCCTTAACTTTATCTTGCTATACTTGGTGTATGACTGACGTAGGTTGTGTTCTGAGGTGCTGCCTGAAATGTTTAGTGTGAAGAAGGAGGCTGAAATGGCCTTTCAGCTGAAACTTGTAATCACCGAACTTGTATTTTAATGCAGCTTTATAAATACATGTGCACTAGTTGCTTTAACTCCCAGATGTGTGTGATAGCCTTTATCTGTCTTTTCAGCTGTATGTTGTGTGGGAAACTCAACCTGAAAAGTGAATATTTCAGTGCAACAGTCTTGATTTGTTTATTTTTACCAATTTATTTGATACTGTTTGGCATAAGTGCTTCCTCTCTTGACCAAACATTTTTCTCTTTGTTTTCTAACCTAAAGACTTTTTGAAGACTATTTGCTTTACAAATAAAAAGGAGGCTGCATGCATTTCCTGCTTCTCTCACAATGTAGATGGGACATCTTGCATCTGATCAGTACTCTCTAATTGCACTCAAGTTATATGGGCTCCTGTGCATCTTCAGAAGCACAGGGGGCTAAGCTGGAGATCTGGGAGTGTTTTGTTATTGCTCTCAGTAAGGCTCTGCTTCCTTTTGGCAAGAGCACCTGTGCATCTTCTGGAGGCTAATGCCTACTGCCATTTCCAATCCCTTCTTATAAATATTTGCTTTTTACTGTGCCCAGAAGTTAAAACAGAAGAAAGGTGTTGCATTTAGTAAGAAGGCAGTTCTCACTGTATTTGTTGTTATAGTGAGAGTATTTGTTGCAGCCTGTGGCTGTGGCAGTCCCCGTAACTGCATTTCTGAAGTGGTTCTTTTTGAGCTCTGGAATTTTCTTCTTTTTCTGGTGTTTACACATCAGCTGAGGTATTTTGAGCACTCTTGGATCTCAGTTTTCTGACTTTAAATCACTACTAAACAATGACTTGCTATATAGCCTCAGGTTCTCTAGGCCTTCAGCTTGCGGCAGGAACCTGGGCTACCAGTCAGGAGGAAACTGGCATTCTGATCTGCAAGGATGTCTTGTGGTTGGTTGGTTTGTTCATTTGCTTTGATAGCGCGCAAAAAATTGCCTTGCAAAGGACTGGGGGGGATATTTCACCCTTTAAAAAGTTTCAATTATCTTCTGTTTCTATATAAAATGAAGTTATTTAGTATCATAGACATACCTACCGGGGCCGTTCTGAAAGTAATGTCTCCTATTTTGTTGTGTTGGCTCTCGATGCTGGAGGTGGGTGTTGGTGATATGGGAGTGGAGGCTGAACCTTCCCACCAATGTTCCATTACATTGTGTTGCCATGCGACAGACGGCAGCAGAGGGGCAGTCTGACAGGTTGGTGTCTGACGTGGAAGTGTGAAGGAAGCAAAGGTGTGTCGCTGAATTCCTCCTCCATATGGAAAAATTGGAACCCGCTGATATTCACTGATGCTTGCTGAACACCTATGGAGACCAAGCAGTGGATTTGAGCACAGTGAGGCAGTGGGTGATGCGTTTCAGTAGTGGTGACAGCAACAATTGGTCATCTCTGCTGCTGTAGGTTTTTGAGTGTGGTATGCAGGCTCATTGCTGGTGAAAATGCTAATGGTGGTGACTGTGCTGAGAAATAGTCTTTTGTAGCTGAGAGTTTATTAAATACTGTTATTGCCCTCTTTGTATTTGTTGTAGTTTCTGTGGGAATAAATAGGAGGCATTACTTTCAGTGTGACCTACATGTAGAGATATGTAGATATATCTTCAAATTATATATCTGTTATCTTCAAATTAGCCAAGTTGCACAAGATGCTGGTGTAAATAGCTTTCCTTACTTCTGTCCCTCAGTTCTCTGTCTTAGGACATGCAGCACTTCTGAACTCAGAATGGCAGTAGAACATGAGTTAGCTGTCCAAGCCTAAAAAGGGGACCTCCATTGGATTTAAGCAGTTACTTCAAATTAAAGCCCAGGGTAATCTTGTCTCTGCTGCTACTACAATGTCTAATACAAGATTTCTCCCTTGTGAGCCTTAACCTTTGGGACATAATTGTTGTTTGTTCAAAGTTAACACTATGTAGCTGTGAGAGCAGATCATTAGGATATTGTCTTTAGAAAGCAGAGACTGTAACTGTGTAAAGCATTGTATGTGTTGATAATAAAGCAAACCAGCTGTTATTTTCCCCATACACAGATTAAAAGACAAGATATTTATGTCTTCACAATTGCAAATTTTTTCCTATTTAAAGGGAGGTTGTTTTTCAACTGTAGGTTATAGTTGAGAGCAGTGGGTGGCTACTGCATCGTGATGTTAATTATTGCTTTGTTTGTGATGTGATGCTTTCCTGGGAGAGAGTAGCATCAAGAGGGAAGCTTAGAATAACTATATTTGTTCTCTTGAATCTTGGTTAACGGGCTGATTTGATATATGTAGAAACTATACTATGTTAGTTGACAATTAGGAACAGGGAATTTAATACTGCCATGGACTAATAAAAGGCCAGAGACTGTTGTCCAAGGATGGAACATCTCACTGAGTGAGACACAGATGGAGCCCTTTCCTCTTGAGAATTAACCTTTTGGGGGTGATTATCCGTTCTATGCAAGGAATAACGTAGTTTTATCTTATAATTTCAGTTCTTAGGGCATCAGGCCACAGTTTGTTTTTCTTAGCATACAATTTTTGAAACATCAGTAAATCATGATGGGTTGGGTTTTTTTGTTTTGAAGTTAAATTTAAAGCAAAATATTAAGGATGTAACCGTTGTCAAAGGTGGCATAGGTGAAGAAAGACCTCCATGTAATTAGTATTATGATTGATCTTGGAGGGATTTTTTCTTTAAAACAAGGCACAGCAATTTTAATAATTAGTTCAGATTATGAACCTTATTATTACAATGCCACTTCCTTTACATGATCACATAGTTTTTCCCGGTTGTTCTTCTTATCTTATTGCTGGTGTTCTTCTTTTCTGTTCTGCAAACAAATTTTGTTTCTTTGCCTTTTAATCAGGAGCTCGCATCTGCTATCATGTTTTTTCAGAAGTTGTTATGAAGTATTGAGCTTTTTACCTTCTTGGAAAAAAAAAGTTTCAGTAGTTACTGTTTGTTTTATGGCATCACGTGTATCAGTCAGTAAATGCAAGTTGTCACTTTATTTTTCAGTTTATTCAGCTGGTATCCAGTGATTTGAAAGCATTTGGAAGGAACTCTTACACACTCTGCAGCGATGGCCAGTTACTCATTCGACAAGTCCTCCACCCAGAAACATCTAAGAAGGTAAGAGATCAAAACTGACACAGAAGAGCACTACTGTGTTTAACTATATTCTTTGACATCCTTAACCTGAGTTTGAGATGAGCAACAAAACCCTGGGAACTGTGGTGCTCCAGGAGTACTTCTGATGATCCCCACTTTGTAGCACAGAAGTAGTCTACAACACTTACTTTAAAAAATCAGCTAGGGTACTTGAGGACCCCCGGAGAAGCATTATGAAGAAGAAAATTAGGAAAGGCAAGTTAGAGAAAGGAATACAAGTTGTCTGAATTCTGTGTCATAGGACATGATTACGAAGGTCTAACCTCAGTGGACATGATAGAGAAGTACTGCTCTGTTCAGGTTTGAATTAAGTCATTGGTCTCGTGCCGGGCTATGGGTTTGTACCAAACCTGAAATTGGTAGGAGCCATGTGTCAATGTCCTATAGAAAGTAAACATGCAGGCAGTGACTTGTCCTGGAGAATGGCAATTGTTTCCCGTCTGTATTTATTCAGCAGGAAGTAGGACGACAGCTTATTTGCTGCTCCCACGTGAAGCAGCAGTTTCCAATCAAGCCTGACTTGCACAGGAAGAAGAATCTCGCCCTTGTGCAGGGTGGTGGCTGCTGAGTTAGCCTGCTTGACAGGGTCTGCAGGAACCCCACGGGAATGGGTGCTGCTTACACCGAAGGAGTTGACTGATCTGCGTTTTTTTTCTTCTCTGTATAAGCGTACTGGTCATGCTGAGTTTCTAGAAATACTTGTTTGGCATTTGTGTTGTATTATAAAACATAACATTGTGACTTTTCATAAAAACACATGCTTTTGTAGGAATGAAACATGGAAACAATGATATTTAGTGTTCAAATGTGTTAAAATTGTTTTTCTCTTTTAATATGCCATCCTGCAATATGGATTGTGGGTAATTCTTTGTTTTTCTGTCTTGAAACAAATGAACTAAAGCACAAAACCAAAAAGAACAAGCATCCTGTAATGCTGTGGAAGCAGTAACTGCCCATACCAGATCAAGAAATGGATGTGATGGCATTCTTAATCTTCCAGTACTGCATTTCTTTCTCTTTTTTCTCTCCTATTTTTTTTTCTCCAATGCATTTTCATTTGCTGCAATTTAGTTTTTCCTGAACATTAAATGTCATTAAGCCTCAGAACTTGGCTCTTGCAATTGCTAACAAGGGCTACTTTGTGACTTTTCTCAATTGTTTATTTTCAGAGGGGGATTAGAGCAAAGCAAAACTTTCATATCGTGAAACAGTTGGAGAGTAAGAGAGAAAATACTGAATTAGAACAGAACTATTTCTGGTCTATAACATGGGGACAGGAGCCAACGCTCAAATGAAAGAATGCTTAAATATTTGTTTAATAATGTTATATAACTGAAGTTCTTATCAAATATGTAACAGTAAAGAAGGAATGTCTTTAAGTTGATGAAAGGTATTTTCTACATTCTTAACAATATTTATATATACTTTGTTACCATGTCTTGGTACAGTATTGGTTTTAAATGTCACCACAAAAGAGAAAATACAGCATCCTAATGGGAAGAATTTATATAGCAGAAAAACCCATTTTGGAGGGTTTTGTGATTTTTTTTTTTTTCTGGCTGTCTACTTGAGCTGTTCTGCATTGGTCTACCTCTCAGCAGCTACTTGGGTTTGCTCATTTAGAGATCTAATTCTGTAAAACTGCAGTGTTCCAAAGGAATACAAGCAAACAAACAAACTTGGTCTATTTTAGGTAGATGACATGCAACTATGTGGTTCTTCAGACTGCATCGTTCAGTCCAAAAATACCGATCAGAATGCAAAGGAACGTGTACAGCACCTTTTTGCTTTCCTTGTAGAACTTCCTGCTGTCAGACTGCTTCTATTCCTTCTATGATCTGCGCAAAGAGTTTCACACGTGCTACCCTGGGTCAGCCGCCGTGAAAGATCAGACTATCAGGAGCATGGCAGAATGTATCCTTTTCCTGCAGCTTTTGCAACAGAATTGATTTTGCTTATTTAAGTTTTATCCTTGTGATTGCTACAGGTTTTATTCTCCTGAACTAAGATGGGTGGGTTTTAAAAATCTCATGGTTGTAAAACCAAATTAACGTTTACTGAAGCGAGTGTTTGCGTGAGTGTGTGTGGGAGGGTCTGTTTGTAATGTGTTTTAAATTTTGTCTCTAACAATGAAATCTAAGCCGTGTTAAGTGAATTCATTAAAATACACAAAAACACTAAAACCATCATTTGCATGTATATTTGCTCTTAATGGAGAAAGGTTTAGCTATCAGTGAGCCTGTTCAGGACCAAGTGGCCTGCAAATCTCCACTGTTTGCAGACAATTCTTGTTCTGTTTGATTCTGTTTTGTTTAAAACAAAATAAACCAGCTCTACATCTAAATTTTGGGAGTAATGCTGTGGCCCCAGAAGACTGTGGTTAAAGTTCAATTATGTTTGAAGTGATAGGAATTTATTCCACTTTTTTTGAGTTGCTAATGCTATCAGTAGTTCTCAGAATGTTGACTGTGAATGTGAATATTAACCAGTTTGCGAGCAGAGTTACAAATGCCTGATGACCATGTGTCCCCGTGAAGACTGCTATCGTTTGATTATCAATTCTGTGTTAATAACAGGAAAGCCTATGGCTTGTTTGCAACTATTTGTGCAAGTCTGTTATTTTCTATAATTGCCTGTTTAGATCTAGGCTTAGGGACAGATGAAACAGAGGAGGACTTTGGCGTGTGGCAAGTAAAAACAATGGTGGCTATCATTTTCAGCATGCTTTCTGAAAATTGTGGTAAGTGTACATTTACGCACAATGCTGAAATTTTTCCTTTCTCTATGAATGGACATTGGAACTGTCATTCTTAAGTAATCTCTGACCCTGGTTATGTTTGAACTTCCCGCTTTGTTGCAGATCACGTATTCACTGACCCTGAAACTGTGAAATACAAGTACGAAACAGGCCCTTGGTAAGTGCCCTTGTCACAGTTCATTACAACCAAAGCTGAGTCTCATGTACAGCAAAGAAAACTTGCAAATATTTCTCTGCTGTCACTATGGAAGTGGATTGGCTCCTGAGAAAAGTAACAGTGTGTCCAGTAATCTGATGCACGGGCCTAGCTGGTATATTGAATTCTGTGCTTCAGTCTGCCTTCAAAGTCACAGCCGGTGAAACGCTTTGTTCACTAGTTTCTGTTTTGAATGGGAGTGAGGTTGACTTGTCCTAACCAATGGTGAAAAAATATTTGTGAACTTTCCCTATGTCAGCAGGGGCTGGTGCACTCTATACAGAGCTGAACTACGTAATGCTTTTGAAGAGCTATCTATGGGGCTGCAGCTGAAGCAAATGAGAAAAAAAAATTCAGGAGACTGCTCGAAGGGTTTTTCTGTCTGGCAGAAGCGCAACTTATGCTTTTGTGAAAGCCTTGATGTTAATTATCTGCCTAGTTCAAGTGTACTTGGATATATCTTTATCTTCAGTTTGTTCTTTGTTCAAGTGTCAAAGTGGAAGCTGTAGAGTAGAAGAAATGGTCCTTACCCAACTGCGAGCGTTCTTTCTGTCCTGCCTCTTCAGAGGCTCATTAAAATGGGCATTTCCTTGTACCATATCTTGATCTGAATTACAGATTTTGACACATTTTGATTTTATACAGATCTCTTGCTGTGGGCTTGTTTTCTAGACAGGCAGCTCTGTTTTTCTGTGATTTTTTTTCTTCTCATCTAAATCAAATTTTGTTTTAGGCAGACAACAAACAGAATAGTTCTTTGTTTTCAAATACACTTCATGAACTGTAGAATTAAACATATTAAGCATAAATAATATAAATTCACATTTAGGACTGCCTTGTAATCATCTAGATTAGATTGTTAGATCTTCTAAATAAAATCTGGGAGTTACTTATTACTTCACTTTGAGACATTCTTTTTTTTCTTAAAGAACTGAATGTGATGACAACACAGTGCATCTTGGGCATTGTGTATCTGAAGGACTTACCCTAGTTATCTTTGTTTTCTTTACTGAAATGAGCAGAATTGAAGAATCTCAACTACAAGTACACTTTAGATTTTCAAATTAAACGAGTTGTAAATGGAAATTTGATAAGATAATGGGAAACCTAGATGAAAGCTTAATTTTACATCTTTTATTTCTTTCTATGCAGCAGTAAATCAGAAACAGTGGATAGTGAGACAGTAATACGTGCCAGAGGTTTGCCATGGCAGTCTTCAGACCAAGATATTGCCCGATTTTTCAAAGGACTCAATATTGCCAAGTAAGAGAATAAGAATTTGCCTCACCTTTATCACTTTCTTTAACATCAACTGTTTTTAATATTTAGCATGCTCCCTCTCAGAAGTCCATCCTTCTAGTATTTCCCCTGTGCAGAAGTTGAGAAAGTGACAAACAGCACGAGATCCAGCATCTCACTTCTTACTTTATTGGCTTTACATTTCAGAGGTGGTGTGGCCCTTTGTCTGAACGCTCAAGGAAGAAGAAATGGTGAAGCATTAGTTCGATTTGTCAATTCTGAACAGAGAGATCTGGCACTGGAAAGACATAAGCATCACATGGGTAGCAGATACATTGAGGTAAAAAGTAGTGACTTGAAACACATCTTTGAAAAGCAATCTCAATATTTTAGAGTAAGGTTTTGAATGAGAACAAGGTGTACTCCTAAGTTGCACAAAGTAAGCAAAATACACTGTCTCACACATGAAAGAGTTGAATGTTGTAATTTTCATGTGTCTTTTTTTTTTGTTAAGGTTTACAAAGCAACTGGGGAAGAATTCTTAAAAATTGCAGGAGGTAAGTGATCCTGGTGTTCAGTGTTATTCACATTTGTAGAATTGTCGCTCTGATTTTCTCTTGGCTGAGGACACAAGTAGATATTGAAGTAGCTTTTCCTGTTTTGCTTTCGAAGAATCCTTGACCCTGTGAAATTTTGCTTTCATTTGGTTGAATGTGAGCTGTGAACATTTGGACCGTGATGTTAGCAGACTCAGTTTGCTGAGAGGAAGAGGAACCTTTGCAGCAGAGATATCTGTGTACCTCACAGTAATCTCTTATTTGTTCCAATTTCATTAAAATATGAATGACTTTAAGGATAAAAGGGTCCACTTTAAAATAGATTACTGGGAGTAAGTAGTGCTTCTGGTCTTCTGTGGGTTTCTAGCTAGCTACTTGCCTGTGTGTTGCTCCTTAATGTGTTTCTGCTCCTATGCCTATGGAACTGGCCGTCCATAATGCTGTTATCTTTGTACTAGGTACCTCCAATGAAGTGGCCCAGTTCTTATCTAAGGAGAATCAAGTTATCATCCGGATGAGAGGCCTTCCATTCACTGCTACTCAGGAGGATGTTTTGGGGTTCCTGGGGCCAGAGTGCCCAGTCACAGGAGGGAAAGAAGGACTTCTCTTTGTCAAGTACCCAGATGGCAGGCCCACAGGAGATGCATTTGTGTTGTTTTCCTGTGAAGAATATGCACAGAATGCACTTAAAAAGCACAAAGAAATACTTGGAAAGCGTTACATTGAACTCTTCAGGAGTACCGCAGCAGAAGTCCAGCAGGTTGTAACTATTGGCTGTGAAACTCAGAACTTAACAGATAAAGATTTCTTTCAGTATTTGCACACAAATATACTGCAGACAGCCGTGGAAGTCTGATAGATTAAAGATGTCAAGTTCTAGGGAGGGAAACGTGCTTACTGATTGGCAAGGAAAATTGTGCAATTTTTTTTTCCTTTCTTTTTACTACCACATCTCTCAGATCATAAAGAAAAAATTACTGGATTATTTTTTCATTTAGAGATGGTCTGAAATCTCATAACTAATTCTAGAAATGTACAAGATGGATAACATCACAGTAACACTTCTTGAAACACTGCAGTATTATCTTTAAACTCGTTTCCCATGTGCAGAATTGAATGTAAAATTAAGAAATATATTAATAAAATAGCTTTTGCTACAATTATTTAGATGGATGCTAAGAATGACCTGGATGTATGGCTAAGGGAAGTGAGATGTTTTCCTAAAATCATGTTTCATTTTTTCTCCTTTCCTTCACCAGTTCCTATTTATCATCTTCTTAAACTAGTGAAACATCAATTTATTTTGGCACCACCAACTTTGTTCTGAATCACAAATTAATTTTTTCTGCCTGACAGAATATTTCTAGACTAATAATGCCAAAAAACTATTATAAGATTTCATCTGGCCTTTGTGAAAACACTGGCTATATTTATATAGCCATTTATATAGATATTTCTGGCCTGAAATGTGCTCTGAGAATAGATCCTTGAAAAAAGACTTCGACTGAAAGGAATTCCATAGGCTGAATCATTATTGACAAAGCTAAAGCTTTTGTAATCTCTTTATTTGGTTCCTCTTTCAGTGGAACGTGTTTATTTCTGATAATCACTGTTAAATATGTCTTTCAGCACCAGGTCCCAACAGTAAGTTGTTCCCTTTGTCACATGGGAATGAGTCAAGAGAAAATAAAATGTTGAGATCAAGGTTTTGTATAGCTCTTACCTTTATATCAGAAGCCTTGTGCTTCAAGATGGTTGTTCTGGTTAAACAAGGGTGTTTGTTTATTAACCTGTTACAGTTTTTACTTAGATTAGGGTAAATTAAAACCAACCAATTTAGAAGAACTGAGATCTGAAATAAAAGTAAGATTAGCTCTAATTCTGTCATAAAGCTAACAGGTTATACCATACTGATATATTAGTGAAAATGTTGTTTCCAAATGCTTCTTTTTGGGATGTTCCAAAATGAAATGTTATATTTTAATGTGATGAATTTTGAAAAGTCTGTTATTAGAGTCTAGCAGATTAAATATAGCAGATTTGTATTGTCTTCCTTCTGAGTTATAGGCTTTAAAAAGCCCAACAGAAAGCTGTATACTGAAATTTGGTTTAAGAAGATTTTTTTCTCTGGTGTTGGAATTGATTTATTTAAATGTATGAAATAGTGTTGTGAAAACTGATTTGTGCTCAACTAGATGCTGTGTAAATCTCTATCAATGTGTTTTTTTTTCCTTACAGGTACTTAATCGGTACATGTCAACACCTCTTATTCCCACCCTCCCAGCTCCCATCATTCCTGTTATACCCCCACCATATACAATTGCCACGGGTAGCATACGTGACTGTGTCCGGCTCAGAGGCCTTCCTTACACTGCTGGCATTGATGATATCCTGGACTTCATGGGAGATGCCACAGCTGATATAAAGCCTCATGGAGTTCACATGGTCCTTAATCAACAGGTAACAGCTCTGCATGACAGCTGACTTTCCAGTTATTGAAGATGATTAGAAGTCATGGTAGCTTACCTGTTACTTGCTATGCCTTAGTTCTTCTATAATTTTGAGAAAATGCTTCAATTTATCTGTCTTTTCTTCTCGCACACTTCTTCCACATTTTCTGCAGAGCACCCATGTCTGTCTTCCATTAGCATTGGAATAATGCTACCTGGATGTTTAATAAGTTTAATTTTCAATGCCATGCAGCAGGTTTATGGCTAATGCTTTAGTAACTTATTGAATTTCATTGATGCTTCTACAGCATCACATCTTATTGTTCACTTACACATGACAAGACTCATTGGAGTTGTCTCTGGGTTTTCTCCCTTCTACATGCACACCTGCTTTTCTTTCTATACCTGTATAGAATCATAGAATGTTATTCTTTATGTAAGTAAATGAGAGAGACCTACAGCATCTTTATCTCCTGGAGATGTTCAAAATTCAAATAGAGAAGACCATGCATGGCCTGATGTAATGTAAATGTTAGCTCTGCTTTGAACAGGGTTTGAATTAGAGACCTCTGAACCTTGCTTCTGTACCAAATGATTCTGTCTTTCTTTCTGCAGAAGGAGGTAGTATTAAGTTAGCTGGGTGCTGGATACCAGAGTCTTGCCTTTTTGCTTCTAAAAGTAAAATGGCTCTGGGCAGCCTGGTCTAGTGGTTGGTGACCCTGCACTCAGCTGGGGGGTTGAAAGTCTATGATCTTTGAGGTCCTTTTCAACCCAGGCCATTCCATGATTCTATGATAATTATTGACTTGTTAGTACTAGGTGAATAAGAACAATATAGGCTATAACTAGGCATTTCTTCTTAGTACTTTATGCATTTCTTGTGCTCTGAATGGTCAAATAACACATTGACGTATTGCTTTTTCTTTTCCAAAGGGACGACCATCAGGTGATGCTTTTATCCAGATGAAATCTGCTGACAAAGCCTTTATAGTGGCTCAAAAATGTCACAAAAAAATGATGAAGGACCGTTATGTGGAAGTATTCCAGTGTTCAGGAGAGGAGATGAACTTTGTTTTAATGGGTGGCACTTTAAATCGTAGTGGCTTATCCCCACCGCCATGTAAGTTACCATGTAAGTCTGCAATTCTTCTGCTCTCTGCTGCTAAAGGCTGATATGTGGTAGGTGCTGAAGCTTTGTGGCCTTTCACCTTTTGACTTGGGTTTTGCCATGATCAATAATCATTCATCTGTATACGTGCTGAGATTGGAATTGTTCCCTTTGGGCAATAATGGGACTGATTGGAGGCATTTTTTATTGAATTTTCGGTGGTGCATAGAGGGCAGCAAGGCCTTGCAAGTGAAATAGTTGCACACTTTGCTTTTTATGGGTGTACTGTTCTTCTGAGCTCTGCAGTAGACTTGCCTGTCATGAAATCTACTTGGAATTAGAGGGATTTTTAAAAAGGGAAAAAAAATTCAATATTCTAGCCATCAATGAATGTTCTTGCTGTCTTGCCTTAGAACATTGAGAAGGTACTCTTTGGGCTTATTTTTGAAGGAAAATGTCTACTTGGAATTATCTGCTCGTTTGATGTTTTTTTTTTTAATTTTTCTATTTTTATTAAGTTGAAGTTAGTTTACTATGGAGCTGTAGTGGAAATTCACTGTACCATTCTGATCAGTCTCACTACCAAATCACAAAGCAGATAGCAGTGTGTATCTGCAGAGTAGTAATAAGTTGCCAAAACGCTATTTAAGAACAAATTGCCTGTGCACCAAAGTTAGCGTTAATATGCAAGTCAGGTATTTGTGCATCAGAAGACATCAGTCTAGTATTGATCTAGTGTTTTTTTAACTGTTCTCTTCAATCTCTGTGGTGTTTTTTTTAACTTTTGATATATCCTAAAAATAGTTTTTGAAGCTGCTGTAGGCTCACACATGAAGACTTGTGGTCTGCAGTTGTAGATGCCCATGCATAGCTAATTATGGTTCTCTTGTCCCATAGAGTACAACTTCTGTTAGAAAGAAGAAAAGGTGTGTTGGTGTGCACGCCTGCTTTCTCTATGCACGTGGCTTTATGCTTTCTTTGAATAACTCTGAAGTTCCCTGCTTACCATTTACATACGGGCAGGGGTGCTCAGCTCTTGGAGCTGTGAATTCCTAGGAGCAGTTCACTTCAAATGCCACAGTTTTCATTCATGGCAATGTGGCATGGAGAGGCTAGAGAGCCGTCTTTTGCATAAGTGTTCATAAATCATGCCCAGATGTTCATCCCAGTGAGATTAGTAACGACTCCTTTCCTAATGCAGATCCCTGCTTTCTGATTGTTTTTTGTTCTCATGTCCTGGTTTGTTTTTAGGTCTTTCTCCACCAGCTTATGCTGCTTTTCAAACAGCAGCTGTGATCCCAGCAGAAGCAGCGCTTTACCAACCACAAGCCCTCTTGCCAGCAGCCAGGACTCCCCAGGCCTCGGCTGCTGCTCCTCCAGCTGTTACCTACTACCCGGCTCAGGCTGCTCAGCTTTATATGAACTACACAGCTTACTATCCCAGGTATCCCCTAAACTCAGCTTCTCTTGTCCTCTTATCTCGGTAGAATAGGCAACTTTGTATTTACCTTTGAATAGCTCTTTAATTTGTACCTCTTGTGTAGGTAGTCCTAAGAATTTGTTGATCGTTAGAGACAGTAGCCATTTTAACTACTCTGTGGCCTTTTAATGAAGCTCACCCTTCTCCATAGGATCTGGTTGAACCTCACAATAATGTTAGCCTAATGCTTAACAGCATTTTTTGCATTTGTGTGATGTCATCAAGGCAGTTCTACTTCTTGGCTAAAAGAGAAGCTGTGCCTCTACTCTCCTCTCTCAGCTTGATGTTGTACTTAAAATGCTGTTTTCATACTGAAAGGCTTATTATAGATATGTACTAATTTAAATGTCTTA
The DNA here is from genome assembly GCF_002078875.1 of Numida meleagris. Classification (NCBI taxonomy): domain Eukaryota; kingdom Metazoa; phylum Chordata; class Aves; order Galliformes; family Numididae; genus Numida; species Numida meleagris. The sequence goes on from NC_034418.1 coordinate 2,739,709, forward strand.
TATCAATGAGACCAAAGAATACTTTGTAAGCAAAGCGGGTGATCTCCACCTTTCTTTCCTCACTGGTGTTATGAGCATGGCTCACTGAAGTCTGTTGGTTGGGTCTGTGGGGAAATAGTTTGTTCAGTGACACTTCCTAGGCTTGTGACACTTAATAGCCTGAGTATATGGTAACTTGCTAGACAGGCCTTGAATGGAGATGCTACTTTACTCACTTTTTATGTGGCTCAAAGGCAGCAGATTTTGGCCCTTGCTTGCTTTTAATTCTATGATTTTTCTCCTGTGCTTTCTTCATGGTTTTATTAATGATCTTAGAAGAAATCATCTGCAGCTCCTATTTTTCTCCTCCCCAATGAAATATCTGCTCTTTTACCTCATCAACTACAAATGCTGTCTATTTTCCTTTATGTCTCTTCTGAAAATCATAAAATGCTGAAGAGAAGTTAGAAAAGTTGACAAAGAAGTCTGTATCAAGGCTGCTTGTTATCTTTTTTTCCCCTTATTCTCATATCTGAACATTCAGTTTTGTCTCTGCCTGCTCCAGGTACTAAAATCAGTTATTTGCTTTCATAACAATTGTGTCTCTTTTCTCTTACAGTCCTCCAGTATCCCCTACCACAGTGGGATATATTGCAGCTCCTCCAGGAGCTGTAGCTGCTGCTGCCACTGCCACCCACACTCCACTTCTACCCCAGCCTGGAGCATTAGTCCGTATGCAGGGTTTGCCATATAACACAGGAATGAAGGAGATTCTAAGTTTCTTCCAGGGATACCAGGTTAGTGTGCAGTCAGCCTCCCTTCCTTACGTTTTATTTAGACCTTTGAGTAACGATCAAACTGAGCAAGACTGTGCTTTTGGAAACTGATCAACAAGTATACAATTTCAGCGTTTTCTACTTAATTGACAGACCATAGCGTAGTATTAAAATTTGCTTTATTTTTTATGTAGTAAGCGCGACTGAATTTGAAAGCAATGGTCTAGTGCTCACATGAAAGACTTGAGTGTTTAAGACTGCTGAGAGCGAAGTTCTAGTTAATAGACTGTAATGCAAGTCACCGCACCTAGGTTACAAAAGGGGAGAGACACCAGTGTCAGACTCTCTTGCAAGGGCTATTTACTTTGCTTATAGGCAGGAACATTTTGCATTACAACTGCATTACACTGCAACCTGAAGAAAACTATTCTCCAACCCAGGTTATACTGATAGCAAGTATGCTAAATGCTGCTATAGGTAACTTCAGTCGAGATCTTCTGCTTTGATACTTGTTAGTGGGCAAGCACATAGAAACTTAATTCCTAGAGGAGATTAAAAAAAAAAAAAAAAGCATCACGTGCAAACACTTTTTCAGCAGTACATATTTGAATTCATGGAATATGGGTCTTTCCATGTCATCCTCCTTTCATCTTGGAGGATGTTGTATCTGCATATATCCAGGTTTTTGTCATCACACACTTATTAAAAGGAAAGATAATTGAGTGTGGTGTGTATTCTGATGAGTATTTAACTTCTTTGGATAATAGCATTTGCACAAATACCAGCTCTTTCCTTTTGGCACTATTCGGAAGCCCTGACTTAGATCTACTTGGTGTGTCTCAAACCGCCATTCAAGTGGTATTCATGGGAAGAAGGCAATTTTTGCAAGAGTTTGTCTTGCAAAATTCAGTAAGTTGGTTAACAGTGATATTGTTAAAGGCTGGGATGCAGGGTTTTTTGTATTGATTTGTTTGTTTTGTTTAGCATAGCAGCAGATAACATGACACATTCAGACATGATATGTTTTTTTTCCTCCTAAAGGACGATAGGCTTTAGTTTGTAGAACCAGGTATTTGCTATGCAAATACATGCAGACTCTGAACGGATGCTTAAATATATATGTTCTCAGTTTTAGATATTTGGTAGGTACGTGCCTCTTGAGGCATCTCTTAAAATGTTACGTTCATGTTCACAAATAATTTTGCATACTTGTTTTTTCAGTGGAAAAATGTCAATTTGTAACAGGTGTGCTCAATTTTTGACACGTTAAGAACATACTAAACTTAGTTGTATTTTAGGGATTTTTCTTCAGCAGCGCATTTGCAGAGTTAAAGCAAATTCAGTTTTTTGTGGGTTTATTCTCCTTTCTCTCCCCCTTCTTCTTCCATCTCCTCCCCAACAGAGTGATAATAATTTATCTGTTTCTTATCTGTTCATACCTTTCTCTTTTTCTTCTGACTGGATTTTTTGATGGACGGACAGTGGTTGAATTAAAACCTTAAGTGGGGATGGTCTTATTTCCTAAACTGAAATTCAGCTAGAAGTGTAAGTGTGCTGTTCAAAAAAGACATGGGCCTATCCTGGGAATGGAGCAAGTCAGTGACTTCCAGTATCTAGTAGCGCTATATCATCCACTGCATCTTCAATTTAGTGAAGCTGGCCTTTGGGTCTGGTACTGCATTTGACCTTTTCCTTTTTTCTGCATTTAGAGAGTAGTTTGTAGCGTTTGATTGCACAATTAAATGTTTGAAATTAATAGAAATATTTACCACAGTGTGAAAGCTATTTATATTCTTCTGTTGCAACCTCCTGTCATCATCAGTTACTTTATTAAATTGGTCACCTCTTTGATTTCTTTAGAAGATGTTGTCCAAATGAGATCGGGTTCAATATCTTAAAGGAGCCAAGGAATTATTTTGAATTGTTCTTGGGATCCCACGTGTGGTAATGCTAGTTTTATACTCCCTCCTTCCTTTAGGGGGAAACAGAGGTGGTGACTTGCTTTATTGGGACAGTATTGAGTCTCTGGAGGAATGACTAATTTTTTCTTTTTTTTTTCCTTCCCTTCCCCTCCTCTTCATGTTATTTATTTCACTTTCTGCTGCTGCCCAAGGATGTATTGCTCGATGCTTCTGGTCATTTATAAAGTGAGCCCTTAATAATTGTCAGTGTTTTGGGCGTGGTTTTAATCTCTGCATAACTAATTGATGTTGGTATTTAATGGTCTTGGGAAACAGATTGGAGAAGCTGAAATTGAAGGGTGATTTTTTTGTCTTTGTATGTCCTTCTCTGAAAGGAACAAGTTTTAAGTTTTAGTTCCTGCTTTATGCTCTGTTTCCTTCCTTCAGTCTTCACGGGCTCCGTACATTGCATGTATGCACACGTTGCTATTTAAGTGAAAACACCTTCTGTACCAGACCTGCCTCTTAAAAGATAGATTTTGTGTATAATGGGCTTCAACAAGCTGGTCTCAACATCAGTACATGCTTCTAATAGTAAATATTGCAAATGTCTGTGGATCAGCATTTTATCACTTGTTTCCATTTTCACTTATTTTGTCAGCACAACTCTCTTGTTGAGTGGTTCACTTTAGCTTGATTTCTTCTTATAGTTATGCTTTTTTTGTTTGTACCATTGAAAATTCCTTCCAGCTTGCGTGTGTTTAATGCATCTTGCATTAAACAACCTTGGAAAGCTTGTGAATAATTTTAACAGTATATCCTGGAGGTAGTAACTTTCCTCATCACCTTTCTGTATAATGTTGTAGTGCACTGTAACCTTTAAAATAGCTAGTATTAAATACTTTCTGATTTAGTAATTGCTCCATGTTAAGCTGTTTTTTTTAGTTGTATTGTGTTGCAGCTGGGCCAATGATTTCACTCCAGTCATGTACTGGATGTATAGCTAAAGGATGCTTGGAGAGGACAAGGTAACCAAAAAAGTGTTTATAATTAAAAGTGGACAGTGGGTTCTTTAAAATTGTAGTGGGCTTAAGTGCCTTTTTATCTGTAGCTGTAAAGAACTTGCTGTATATTAATCCTCCAGCTCTTCAGAGACCCAACATTCAAGACTTGCTGGGGTGGGGAGTTGTACTTAAAACGGTAATAAGGAGGTGGAGGGGGAAGGGTGGATGGCTAAATTCCAAGAACATTAACAACCTTTCTGCCTTGTATCAGGACAGCAGGCTTCATTGTTATGGACTTCTTAAGGATTACTTTTTTTTTCTCTGAAATGCATGTTTGAACAAAGAACTATTCTCTCTTTCCAGTGGGTTCCTTTTGAAATCTGATGCTTCATAGTCTGAGAGGGATACTCCACTATCTGTGCCAATTCTTGGCCCAACACCTTCTGTCTAGGGAAGGGAATGAGAGATGTGATGGAGAATTCCCACTTCCTGTTACTTTGTTAGCTGACAGTATAGTTGTTACGTTTTTACTCCCATGCATCTCGCCATATCGTTCTGTTTTGCTTTGTTCCTAAATCTGTCTTCTGAATCTTTGTCCTCGTAGGTAAAACATCTGTGAGAATGGGACTAGTAAATTAGCAGTTACAGTTTCTGACAGTCGCCTCCTGCACTTGATGCAACAAAGTAAAGTGATGCCTTCTTCAAGCAGTGATTTTTGGGCAACCCGTTTCACTACCTGTTCTGCAAAACATTCAGCTGGTCGCCCATGCTTGCATCTTAAGAGTGCAGACTGTTAAGATTTAACTGATATATCTGCCTACTTTTCTGCCAAGGGTTGCAGACATTTAGTCATCAAATCTTCTTAATTAATTCTTAATGTTAAATATTTACTGGTTCTAGACTTCTCTCCCCCCTCCCCTCCGAAAAAAAAAAAAAGTTTGAATCAAAATATGCATGTGCAAGGAGAGAGAGTGTATTTTTGTTAACCAATATCTCTCTCTCTTTTTTTTCTTTATTTTTGACATGCTACTGTACTGGAGATATTTGGTCATCTCTTCTAGGAGAGTAGAGTTAGTGTTTGTTGTTGTTTTTTTTTTAATATACATCTGTCACTTATTAAAGAGTATTGTAGTACATACTAATACTATCTAATATTATAGCTTTATTTAATAGACATGAATTGAAATGTCTCTGCCAATTCAAATGTTAGTACCTAGAAGGGTAGATATACTTGTAAGGTAATTCACTCTACTAAGAAACATGTTCTTTGGGAAGCACTGTTTTGCATTACTCTTGGCACCATCTGTCAGTGTCCCTGAACTTTTTGTTCAGTATGTATGCATATATTCCTTCTGCCATCTTGCATCCCCCCTGTCCCCACTGAGTGGGTGTGTGGGGGAGAAATCCCTTTTTCTGAATTTATCTGCATCCTTCTTCAGGACTTCTGGGAAATAGGTCTCTCCCGTTAATCTTCCATGAGGATGTGAGAACATCACATCCTATTAAACTGGATAAAGGAAGACTCTCAAAGAGATGTATTTTGTAGATTAAGTAATGGCTTAAAAAATGATGTTACTGCATTATTCCAGTAGACTGCTGTATTTAATGCTATATTTGATGTAGTAAGCAGAAGCCTCTGAATCACTGAATCATTTAGGCTGGATGGGAAGTCTTTACATCAACTTTAGCCCAGCCCTCCAAGAGCTGTGAGCTCAGAAGGGGAGAAGGCAGCAGTCTGAGGAAAGAAGCTGTTTCAGTTCAGAAGCAAAGAAGGTGGGACTGAGATGATAGAGAGGACACTGGAGACAGGAACAGTGAGGTCTGCTTTTTATTTATTGCACTTAAAGGGCAACTATTGCAGCATTTCTTATTGATTATTTGTCTGTTAAGGATAGAATTTGAAAATACAGTATGAAGTTTCATATAGTCTCAATGTTTATGGCAGAAACAAGCAGCTAGAACCTAGCAGCTGGTTGCATGAGGGAGTTAAATCACTGGGTGGAATTTCTCAGATCTAAATGGAAGCAGAATTTGGCCCACTAGCAGAACAGTATTTTCATTCTGAGCACTGGGATTATAGATTCACCCTGGACTTTGCACTGTTTATCCTGAGTTGTTTGTTTTTATTTTGTTTGGGTTTCTAAATTGTGGACAGAATCAGAAGTATTCATGACTGTGTATTTCCTGGGGCAACTTAAGGTAGTTCCTATTTAATTCACATGTTTTTGTTCCCCCACTCCTGTTTCCTGTCTTGGTTTGCAACACTGCTTCTTGTAATATGTAAATTTGAAGAATTTACTATTCAATAACTTACGCTTCAATTAAATGCAATCTCACCTTTGTTTCTTGTGATTAGAAGTTACTTCTATCATTAGGTATTTTTATTTCCATTTTCTTTTTCAGGCCTGTGGCTAGGCCTAAGCTACAACTTTGATGTTTCTGCGCAGGGTAATTTTCCTACTTTCATGTTTTCCTCATTGCTTATGTTTTTGAACACTCTCCCTCACTAGAAACTGTAGACCTTTGCCTACTGTACATCTACTGATAATCTAAAGTATGTACTATCTTGAGACATTCTTTCCAAAGAGTAAACTTACATTTTGTAGATTTGTTTCAAGGGCAGGTCTGGGAACTGATAAATCTAATATTTGCACGTTCTGGTTGCCCTGGCAGAGGCTATCTGGAAAATACTTCTTATATTTGTCTTTTACTTAATGGCATGGGTCTAGATGTAAGAGGTGGCTAGAAACAGTAGTAAAAAATCTGGGAGGCTCTTTTCTTTTATGTTCTCTGGGCTCTTGGTTTTTATTCTCTGTGGAAGGTGTATACTGTGATGGTTGATTTTTGTTTTGTTTTGTTTTCTTCAGCTTCACTTTGGATGAATACAATGTGTCCTGTACACCCAAATATAATATAATTTCCTCCCTAAGCTGGCAGGAGACTTCTTGTATTATAGAAATATCAAAGAAAGCAGTACATGTACTTAGTGCGCATTTGGCAATCTTCTAAAAATGTTAATGCAAAACCATTTTTGAGGATATAGAAAACTCCTTGCCACTGAAATGTTATTCTGTAAGTTGCGTTATGGTAGACGTTTTGTCATCTGGATTACAGGAACCACTCCAGTAGTGTCTGTAGCATGTACAAGTATGCTCAGTCCTTTTCCAGGATATGTCAGTTTGGAGAGACAATGAGAGAGATGCAAAACAATGTTTCATATTTCCTAAGATAATTTTTCTGACCATGGATCTCATATTTGTGCCAGGCTTCCCAACATTGTGCATGATAACTGTTCAGATTCAGGATCCCAAATATTTCTTAGGTAAAACCCACATGTGGGGGGTTTTTTATTTATTGCTGTGACTGTAATATGCAGTCAATGTTTTTATTTGAAATATTCTTCTACTACAAATCTATTGTGATGCAGTTATACAGTGTAGCTTTTTTTTTTTCTGTGTGGAAATAAGCTATATTAGTATAAATGCTTTCAAAAAAAAAATCTTTTAAGTACATTCGTGCTGGGACATTGTTTTTGTTTAACTATGTTGATGAAGTCTGTATAATGCAAGCTTTTCATGCAGCTGAAGTGTTCAGCACTCTGCACTAGAGAAGCTGCAGATTATTTCCGTGACTGCATAGAAGATCTGAATGAGATCTGTACACCTCTAATCCCAGTATGCATGCTGAGAGATGCTTAGCTGTCCCAGTGGGAGTTATTACTGGAAGCGTGATTGTGCAGACTTAAGAGATTTGTTAACTAATGCTACTGTCTCATGAGTACAAGTTGAAAAGTAATACTTCATGGTCTAAACTGTTTCCCTTCGTTAATTAGGAGCAGCTCAAATACACAATTGAGAATATTCCCCACATGCTTTTACTTGCATTTCTACAACCAGTAATTCAGGTGACAGTTGTTTTTCAATCTTGCTTAAAAATAGCATCTGTCAAATTCACTGTCTCCTGCCAGTTGTCATAGCTGATGCTTTTAATTATGGTTGCAAATGATAGTCTGTGTGGCTTGCTATACCAGAACTGTTCCTTCTCTTGCTGATTATCATATGTCACACTTGTACTGTAGTATGCACCTGATGACTACAATGGCCTTATTCAGCTGAGCGAACAAGCAAGGAGTGTGTTACAAGCACCGAAAGAGTGGGTCTGTTTGTAACTCTTTGTAACTTCCAAAGAAGGTAAGATGCAACTCGAGGAGACTGGATCTCCAATGGTGTGTGGGAAGCGAAAGCAGGGCTTCTTGATGCAGTTTTTGTTTTCTTTCCCCCTTCTTAGCTTGCATTGCGATCCTTGCTTTAATCTCTTTGTATTTGTCCTATTAAAAAAATCAACTAACCTAAGCAAAAAGGCCAATCATGATCTGTAATTGGTGGAGTAGCTGTGGTGGAGGTGGTGTGATTGCCTGGTTTTGCTTAGATGGTGTGTTAGCCTTCCAAAAGTGTTTGCTGTTGTTTGTTTTCATGTAGATTTTTTCAGTCCAGTAGCTAACATACTGGTAGATGGTGGTGTTTCTCTTGATGTGACTATAAAATGTGAGCTCAACATTCCCAAACCTTTGAATCTTTTCTCCTTCTTGATCTCGCTAATGAAATGTGAGCTAATTATTACTTTTTTTGTTTTTAGGAGGGTTTTTTTTGTATAGTGGCTTTCTAAAACTGCTAACTACATTTGCTAATGGCAAACCTTTTAGCACTACCTTATACTTTGTAGGGAATTGTCATTGTTACCTAGGTGCAATTAATCATTTCTAGTTACTATTGTATTCCATTCAAAATGCTACTGATTAGTTACTGTGGGGATTTTTTCCCCCTTTTGGAGGGTGTAAACAAAAGTGTCAGTACAACAAAATGGTGATCAAATACTTTGTCTTAATAGCAATATCTTCATACCCTCCCACAATCAACATAACTGCTGTCATATAATCACCATTTGCTCAGTTGTTTTCAAATTTCTTGTTTTTTTAATGTTATTATTAAATCTGCTAAGGAAAAGATGGAGTAGAGGCTGTGTGGTCTGGTGGTGTGCAGAGTAATATCTGTTACTGCTTGGAGCATTTTCATATTTAGGTAGACTTGAACAACCCGTTTGTCTCTATTGTTTTTCCCAGATTTTCTGGAAAGCCAATCAGCAATAGGGTTCTGCTGTGTATTAGATGGAAGTGGTCTTTGATGAGAAAATGATTTGTAGAGTAGTTCAATGTAAATTCTACACAGTTCAAAGATTATAGATACCACTCCTCCAATTAAAAAAAAAAAATCCAGAAAAAAAAGATTTCTAGAGATTTGAGTCTATTTTGTATTTCAAAAATATGTATGTAAAGAAAGTCTGTTTCTATCTAAATAAATAAGAACCTAAAGCTGTTACATAAAGGGTCTTAAAAAGAAACTGTGAGGGTTTTTTAACCCTTTCAACCACTGCTTGCAGAATGCTAGGCTTCTCTGCTAACGCAGTACAACTCTTACTAATATAGAATTAATTTCCGGATCCTAACACTAGCATTACATCAAGGCTGCTATTTAAACACCTTTTTAAAGCTTTCTTCTGTGCTCCATGTATGTTTTCAACTGATTTTCAACAGCATTATTTAACTTGCCTACAGGATTAATAAAAAATGATGTGCTGTTACAAGGGTCAGTAGTAAAGAGCCATTTTAGGGCAGGCTGTCTTAGCTCAGATTTGTGACTCAACCCAAACTGTGTACAGCTTTTCTCTTTGAGCACATCGTTCTGAAATAAACCACATTTATTTCTAAATCTGAACCGGGTTTCAGACATGATGTTTTGTCTTTGAATTGCTTTCTGCATGCTATTTCTTGACTAACTTTATAAAATGAAATGGATGTGAAGTATGTGCTGTCTTTATACACGCTTTTAGTTTCTGAAGTATGTTGTTGCTTCTATCTTAAGAATACTTTTATTGCTTACCAAATGTTTGGGTTTATGAAGCTCTGGCACGTGTTGCTTTATTTTTCTATGTTTGAAAGTAAAGCTGATCAGAAAATTCTTCTGATAATAACTGAGAAGTCTAGTAGTCATTTAAGACAACGAGGCACACGTGAATTCTAATCAACTTCAATATTTTGACCCTTCATAAATTCAGGAGGGCATGTGTCACATGAAATTAACTTGAGTCAGGCTAATACTCCTAAAATGGTTGGCCTTGGAGCATGGCTTGTGTGTTTTGTTTGGCACTGACTTCTGCAACAGACTAATCTTGTATGCTGAACTTTTTTAATCCTTCAATCTTTTGGTGTTGAAGTTTCACCCAGATCCATTTCTATCCAATGTACAAATGGGACTTCTGAGCTTAACCTGAAGGGTTTCCAGTGCTGTAAGAAAAGGATGGGTACCATAGGGAAGGCAGACACGTCTGCTTTAAATTCAGCATTCTGAAACTGTCTTCCATACCAAGAATTGCAAATGCACTCTATAGTAAATAACCAGTTTGATTTGCTATCCTGTCTTTTTCTTAGCTTTCTTAAAATGGTGATAAAGGCGTCTTCGATTCAGTAAGATTTGGTGCAGTACTTCAACTTTCTTTCACTGAGCAGTTTTTCTTGCTCTGTAAACCTGAGTTAAGATCAGCTGATCTTCTCAACACAGAACTCTAATACGTCTCTTTTTTTTTATACTTTGCATGCAAGTATTCACATGCCTTTATAGCCTTTTTCAATTGACCAGTAGTCCACATATTACAATAATTACTTTCCAAATGCATGGACTGTGTCACTCCATTAACCCTTTATTTACATCTAAGTCTTTCTGGTCAACTGCTAAGCTGAATTTCTTCTCTAGCAAAAACTCTGCATGGAGTAATGTCTACATCATTCTGTTCAGTACACCAGCAGAATAGGAGCTGCTGCTGAAAGCAGATTTCTGTTAATCTTTGGTCCCTTCTCTTTCTTTCCCATTCTTGCTTCCAGAATCTATTCACCGCAAACACAGGAGTGGAGTGAACCTGATACAGAGAATGAAAAACTGCATTTCCAGATGTCATCTTTGGTTTTAATAGCTCATTTTCTCTTGTCTTCTTGTACCATTGCAGCTCCACACAGATTCCATCCTCATGCTTTACAACTTTAGTGGCCAGCCCAGTGGAGAGGCATTGGTGACTTTCCCAAGCCTGGATCTAGCTAAGAAGGCAGTGGCTGAGAAAAATGGACAGCTCCTGGGAGGCTGCTGTGTGGAACTGTTTCTGGTCTAACTAAACACTCTCTGGGGCAGGGGGAAGGAATGTCACACTGAACACTGTACCCTTTACAAAATAAGGAGTCTTCCCTTGCCACCCCTGCAGCAGCAGATGTGCCTTTTCAGCATGCTGTGTTGGAATGTAGAGTGGTACATGTCCTGTATTTAATTTGAAAAAGGGTGTATTGTATGCCAAAGATAAAGCAACAGGAAAATGTACTCAGTTAATTTTCTTAATCTCTTATGTACTTGTTTGAAAATAAGCAAACCCCTTATTGGCAACTTGTTAATTCTGAAGACAATCTAATAGCACTTCAGCTATCGCAGCCGTGGGAGAAACCTATCACCTGTTCAGTAGCATTTGAAGTGGAAAGTGAAGCTTGAGTCATTCAGATTCTTCTGTGTTTAGTTTCTGAGAGTTTACACTTGGCAAAGTGTCTGTTTTTTGTAGAATTGTGAAATGTCTTTATAAAGGGCTTTTGGAACGTGTAGCGTTCCCAATTCAACACATATATCTTATTGATTTTTTTTGTTGTTGTTGTTGTTCTTGACTGGAAAATACCAGGATGCTGGACCCCAAATGCAGTTGTGCTTTCTCATGTTTTCATTATGTTGTTTTGCAAAAGCCATATTTGTCTTTCCTACCAGTGTACTGCTGCCAAATATGTAGAGCAAAAAATAAAAACAATGGCAAAAACAGAAAAATCCTCCCTGCCCAACCATAATTCCCTACCCCGACCCCAAATTGTTAATCTCTACAGGACAAAAATGGCACATAAACCTGAGTACTAATAAGTTATATTTTTTTATTTAAGCATAATAGCTTTCAAATACTGTATTAAAGATTTTGCTCTAGTTTATGTGCATGCAATTTGTTTACATCTTTAAACTACTATTTGTATATTATGAAACAACAAGATATGTTGAAATCTAAATTCTCTAGTGCATGCTTTTTTCTTTTTCTGTGTGTATATACATAAGCTAGAAGTACTTTATGTCATGTAGCATGCGTTTAAAAAAAGAAAGACATCTGCTGTAGAAGCACTAAATGACTTTGTTTTTACCGTGCCTTACTTCAAAACTATTTCAAGTGCAATACCAGCAGAGCAAAACGTAGTGAGTCCTTTTGTGACACGTTCATGGATGTCTGGATTGATTTTTTTTGTTAGTGTACAATGTGTTGTACTTAAAGGAACTGAATGATGTATGCTTCTTTATATTACAACGAATAAAAGAGATGCTTACGATGTGTGCTTGCTTTTGAAAGTAACTTATATGTTGTTTTCATGCAATTTCACGGGATATCATTTTCTGATAATAAGCTTCTACCTACTTTTCTGTTCCTCCTCGACTTCAGAGAGCGTATGTATTTTGTGAGGCTGGATGTAGGGGCTTCTGTTGTTTTTAGACATTCTGGTAAGCCAGAAATGTGTATGGTAAATATTTCTTTTCAGTGGAACTCTTCTGAAGAGTGTGTTGTAACAGTTTATATGCTTAACTCTCATTCTAGTGCCAGAGGAAATTAAGTATTGAACTTGAAATCCAAAAGTGCACATGATTTCTGCAGGTCATTCTCTTTCCTGTGCAACCCAAGTGCTGCATTTGTCACGAGAGAGCTAGATATCCTTTCTGCAGAAAAAGAAAATGAAGGGGAAAGGGAGCGGGACATTTGCCTCAGTTGGTTCAGATCAGAAATCTCCTGCCACAGCTGCTCTTTCACTGCTTACACCTCCCAGCTGAAGTGTTACTGCTCGCAGGTGTGATGGATGAAGCTCGTTCAGTGTTACACTGAGGCTGTTAGCAACAGGCTTGCTTCAGACAAATCAGAAACAACTGAGAGTAACTTTCATAGGAGATAGGACCGCGCCATTATAATTAGGGCTCTCCTTGTGCCTCTGAGAACAGATGATAGATACTTGGTTAGCAGACCATTTATTGCACTGTTTCATTCTGCCGCGCTACAGTTGGCCACATCTTAAGGCTTTACCATCACTTGAGAAGTCTTCCTTTTCTCTTAATACCCTGTATTAAACCTGCGGTTGCCTGTTAGCTGAAGTGACTCTCAATTTACCGAAGAGCATCTCCTTTCTTCCACCGCGTTCCCTCGCGCCTGTGTGCGCCTTCCTCGGCGGCCGCGTGCGCTGGGGCTGAGGGAGGCGGCTGCGGCCGTTCCCGCGCGGCCGTTGTTCCCCTCAGCGCCGTGCCTCGCGCTGCCCCTCCACGCCGGCTGTGCCCCGCTGCTCCGCGCGGCCGCTCTCGGCTCCGGGCCGGGCTATGTGGCCGAAGCCAGGCGAAATTAAAAACGAAGGAGGCCTGCACGCCTCGGGATCTCATTTCCGCGGTGGTTGCCCTGGTGGGGTCGGCCGCAAGGCCGGGGAGGGACGGGAGCCTCGAGGAGCTGCAGGGGGCTGCGCTGACTCTCCTCAGCCGGTCAGCTCCGCGCGCTACGTCCCCTCGGTGCGGGTTTCTTCGCCCGGCAACGCTCCACGTGCACGTGAAGTTCTCTTGCAGAGCCCCGGTAGCCGAGGCCTCCCCGGCGGGCGGGCGGGCGGCCCGAGGGTGCTGCGGCGCAGCTGTGGGGCTGCTCCGGCGGGGGAGGGGCGGTGCGGGGCGGCTACAAAGGGTCCTGGGAGCCGGGTACGGTGTCTAGGGCCACGTGCAAAAGGCCTTCATCATCTCTGCTCGGACTTGGTTACCGAGCTGAGCACCTGCCCCGCCGCCCGCCCGCAGCTTGGCGGTGCAGCTGAGGAGCTGCCTTCCCGCCCTGCACGAACGGAGCACGGAGGCTTTCCTCGCCTGCTTTCGGAGGATGACTTACATCGCTGGAGAACTTACGGTAAGGCCTAAATGCGTTTTTTGTCTTTGATGCGCGTGTTTATTCCTTGCAATTGAATTTTTAGACCTGCTGCGTCACAGAGGATGTATTAAGGCAATGACTGGTTTTTTTGTGTGTGTGTCCATGTGGTTTGATGAAACAAGAAAGACATGGGAAATGTTGAACTTTAATTGTTTCACCAAAGAGAAAAGCGTGGAGTTCAGAAAAGAGCTGTGAGTTGTCTGTTCTGTTACCTGGGAGTCCTCGCCCTTTGTGCTCAGCTCCAAAAGGTGTTTGTCAGAAATCAGCGTGTTCAGTGCTCACAACCAGCAAAGGACCTTAGCTGTGCTTGTATTGTGCTATTGTGTAATGGAAGAACGTAATTAACTATTTTTCTTTGTCTCCTAATTTCACGCTTCTAATAATGCTGGTTTTGAGGTAATCTTTTTATTTATGCGTTCCTGTTCACTTGTCACTGATAGCATTACATAGAATTTACTGATATGTTGGTCATCCCTTGGTGCGTTGCTCCCTGGTTTTGGCAGAAAATGGTGTGTGATCATTACTTGAGATTGAGGTGAGCTGAGATTGAAGAGCTTTGAAAAGGCAGTTCCCTGTGTCAATGCTTGCAGCTCTGCTTCCACATCAGGTGTCCTGCTCTGGAATTGCTTCATCTGCAGAGCAAGCTCTCACCCTACCTTAAGTTTTGCCTGTTCACGTTAATGAAGATATTGTCAACGGATGTTAGACAGTGAAAATCCATTCCTTATTTTTTGAAATAATATCTGTATCTTTTCAGTCCGTTAAAAATAAATCAGAACTCTCGCTGTTTAGCTGTTTGCATCCTGTTTCGTAGAGATGTGCATTTGGCAAAGTCTAAGGTATTAAGTTTTGAGGCTGACACTCACAGCATCTCCTAAAAGCTGGTTGTATGTGATAGTGAAATAGTCTAAAGCAGAAATCTCTCCTCATCTGTGTCGAGGTCTGCCTGAGCCCAATCTAAAATGCTGATTATTTAGATTTATTTGTTATATGCTGCTGTTTTTTCTTTTTTGTTTGTTGGCTTGTTTCTTCTTCTTTGCATAGATGTAGGTGAGGAGCAGTATATTTTAAGATGGGTAGGGGGTTGGACAACATAAACTTTCAAATATGATGCCGGTTAAAATCAAGTGATCAAATGATGATGGGTTAATCTAGCCTTGCTTTGGATAACTCCGCCAACTGCGCTTCTGTTGGTGTACAGCAGCATTCCTATTGCCTTTACTTAGCGCCAGGAGCCTCTCGGTTTCTCCGCGGCGTCAGTGGATTTCGATTCGGTACCGTGACTTCGTCAAACCCGCCCTTTGTTCGCGGCCGGCACTGAGCCGTGCTGCCGCTAGATGGCCCCTTCCCACCGGGGCTGCAGGAGCGTGGAGGGACCGCGCTTCGTGGGCTGCGGCTGCAGTGGGAGCTGTGTGCGAGTCCCGATGTGCCACCGGGCGTCTGCTACTCTTAACATCGGAGGTCATTAAGTTTGCCAAAAAACAGATGACTTTTTTTTTTTTTTTTTAGTTTGTACCTGTTTATTTTTGCTGTTCTCATTTTTTTTTTTTTTAATTCTTATTTTAAATACTTTCTGCTTACGGCAGATCATTTACTGTAATTTGACAGAGTTGCTTAGAAATGTCCAACAAAAACCAACTCTGCTCAACCGGAGGAAATAATCACTATGAGCTGACAGTATTCATAAATTCTCTTTGTAAAGGATCTTGTGCATGCTAATCACTCAGAGGATAGTGTGTACATTGTGTAGAAAGGAAGGCCGTAAAAACTGGGACAGGTTTTTAGTGTTGCTCTGGTGCTTCCCATATCTTGAGACTGTTTGTTTGAGCGGTCACCTGTTATTAGCACCAAACTTTCTGCTTGGTGGGGAGGAAAGTTAATGTGTTATTTTGGTATATGTAGCTTCCCTTTAAAAACAACTTAGAACACTTCAAACTGATGCAAATGTAGCTTTTACAAAATGCTTCTTTGTGCATGGAGCTTCAAAATCTTTACTCTGGGTGCTCCTAAAAGGAAAGTATTTAGAAGTATGTGAGAGCAAGATGAAGGAAGCATATTTCCAAACTGTGGAGTAGCAAGAGAACTTACTTTTCTTTGATACATCAGAAGCTAGCACCTAGCATGGATGTCAGGAAGAGTAAGACAATTTCCTAATGTTTTCTGTACTATTTTCTGTTAGGGCTGTGTCTTCCTAAGACCATCTTCACAGGTGGCAGATGCACACAGACTGGCTGTGGGGGAACAGCTGAAACAAGGTGGAACTGAACTGAGGGGAAGGTAGACTGGCAATAGGTGCTTCCTGGTCTCCAGTCAGGGCATGAGGGGTGAAGTGAGGAAGGGACAGGCTGGGTCTCATCTGAAGTCTAACATATTTCGCTACAACTCAATCCAATGAATTCCTGTATGTGCTCTGAAGCGTGGCTCTTATTCCCATTGGGCTTGGTGTGTCTGTGTTCTGTTTAATGAAATGCAATCCTTCTACAGTCATAATTTTACTGTGAAAACCCACACAAATTACATTTAATATTAGTTGTAACGAAAGCATTAATTTTAAAATGTCCATATTGACAATTTTGCTTAGTCTTTACTGAGTGATGTAATCTAAGCCTGAGTATGAAGCTGCAAGATCACTTGTAATGCTGCATGTTTTGTGTAGTGTTTACCTCTTAAATCCTTCTAAAATGACTGTTCGAGTCAAGGACGTCGTATTGGTGATGCAACTTGAAGAGCAGGCTAGATGATGATCTGCAGACGCATCCTGAGCAAGCAGTGAGTGGTTCGTTATACCTGGTTACAGTCCTGTGAATAATGGGCTATATCTCTTGCTTGTAAGGGGGGAAAATTTACAGTAATGGTAGCTTCCATGTGTTCAAGGAAATGCAACTTCTGCTTATCTCTGAGCTTCATCTCTTTGTTCAGTTAAAAGAGATTGGTGAGAGACTGTGGTAGCCTTATTTTACTTGCCTAGAAGTCCCTGAAAAATAGGGGATTCTGAATTACTCAGATTCTGAGGACGGTTTCGTAGCTGATTTGGAAATGAAAGTGGTATTGCAGTGCTGCGGGCCTAGATGCTGCTGATGGCATCGCACAGTGTCAGTATGCAAACAGTGAGGGGAAATCTGGAATGCAGTGACGACAATATTGAGGGTTTTCTTCCTATTCTGGTCACTGGCACCAGGGGAGCATGCAGCGGTTCTTATTTTAAATATGGCAAGTCTGAGGAATGAGAATGGTGACGTTACAGTGTAGCAACTTGCAACTGAAGTGGACCTAAAGCCCTTTCAGTCTCTGGGAAGTTCAGTTCTGTGTGCTTTGGCTTTTGGAAGGTCTGTAATGACTAGACTAGTTTGACTAATGATAGAGATTAACGACTGTCTTCTAAGGATTTAGAAAGTGCTGTGGTTTTTTTTTTTTTTTTCCTGACCTGTTTTGAACAGGAAAAGCAGGTTGGGAATATGCTGAGGATGCAGTCAGCAGACTAAGCAAATACTCTGGGTGGGATGGGATGTGGTGGAGGCCTAGGGGCTTACTGCTGAGAGAATCTTTCGGGGATAATTCCGAATCAGTGAAGGTGAGGAGAAAAATACATGAAAGCACTTCATAGATTCAGCTGAGTGGCTCTGAGCCAGGTAGCTCTGGAACTCAGCAGCACTGTGCGTAGTTTGGTCAAGAAGCTGGGCAGACAGCGATGTGGTTACAGGACAGAGGTCGTTCTGCTCGTGTTGCTGGTCTCATGAGCTGCAGTCAGAAGTGATTATAAAATAACGGACTCTAGATGCTTTGAGACAGTCAAGATAAACCAAAGTTGGGGGAAAATTGCTGGGGAAACGATTACAGTTTGTTGGTTGCATGTCTGTCATTGAGCATAAAAGAAACTTCAGAGTTTAGATACAGAATGGGAAATTGTGTTTGGAGTATGAAGAAAGAGCCAAGGAATCATTTTTCTTGTGCCAACACCGCAGTTTTCATGGCTGTAAAACAAAGCTTATTTAGCAAGAGGGAACATGTAATATTTGTACTGAGGTCACTGTAAAAGCACATGAGTTTGCTTGAGGTATAATTATGGTAAAGAACCAGACACCCTTGGATCTAAGCACCCTTGAATTTGTAACTGTGCCATTCGAGTCAGAAATTCTTTACAAAAGCTGTTACAATTAATGAGTAACTTTTGAATTCTATTTGGCAAGCACAGTACATCTCTTCAGAAATTCTTGTTCCTGTCTATTGTTACTAATTCCAGAAATGCTGTCTCGCATGAGCTATAGGTATAATACTTGTGCAAAATACATGGCAAATAGGGTTGCTCTTGAACAGACTATGCCACTAAAACTCAAACTCTATGAACTCTTTGTGTAAGAGGAGTTGCATTTTTTCCTGAATGCTCCAAACCACTGCCCTCCCCCCACGCACTTGAATGTTTTTCTCTATTGTTCACTGTACCCAGGAAAAATAAGACTGCGGTTTATCATTCATTTTTGTTTTTTACCCACATAAAACATAGAGTGTTTTTGAATTTTATTAAAAACACTCTGTTCTTCGTCCCCCAAATCAACTGGTAAGCACTGATACTGAGGAGATGGGCTTTTCAGTAATTCTCTCGACATAAGCAACAAACGGTGCTTTGCAGATGTGTGTTGTTCAGTTAGCACTGTGAGTGAGCGGCCGTGCTGTGCAGGAGGGTAATACTATGAGAATCTGCTTCTCTGGAAGGTGCAATGTTAGAATACCAGTTACACACTCTTCTCTCTCAAACAGATTCTGCTGGCATCCTTTATGAGTTATCGAATGCTTCATGCTTGCTACTCTTCAGTCACTTTAATCAAATTTTATAGGTTTACAAGATGTTTTTCACAAATGACAAATGAAATCTAAGATCTGGAACTTAACACGTTTTATTCCTCACCAATGGTAAGGCTTGCAAATAATTGACCATGATGGATATGGAAGACAGCCCAACCTGCTCCTGTCTGAAGTAGCTTTTCAGTACTAAAAGGAGTAAAGAGGTCATTGGTTTGTTTGTTTTGATACCGTCAATGGCTTATGGGCAGGTTCAGCCCGGTTCCGTGATGAAAGGGGCGGGGGACCCAAGGACCCATGCCCTGGGAAAGGGAAAAGGGAAAAAGGGTAGGGAGATGGGCCTGAGAACAAAACAGTGGCAATGATCTGAGGAGAAACAAACTAATTTACTAAATAAGATATTGGAATGCAAAATAACACAATATAATACAATATAATTACAATTTAAGCTAATAAATCCAATAAAAATGAGAGTGTCCAAAATTAAAGTAGGCCTTACTCTAGTACTGACGGTGAGACGGCTGGGGAGCGAGATGCTGCCGGGATGAGAAGAGGGAAAGTCTCGTGATATGCGAACAGTTTTATCTTTCCCTCTGAACGGAAATGGTAACAGAGCAGCAAAGTCCCCCGGGAAATGTGGTTCTTCTGAGGAGCAGGTACCTGGAACTATCCACGATCCACGGAACTGGAGCATTAACTCTTTAACTCCCAGTACACTACATGATGTTATGATGTGAAATGCCAATAACCAAAGTCATAAAACCATGACAGATACAAAAATTGAAGTGGCAATTTATACCAAGGATACTATACTAATATAGTAGCTCCTCAAACTGTGTCTGCAAAACTTCTTTGTGGCACAGCCCCAGGCTGTGCTTCAGATGTAAGGATCTTGTGTTTCTCTGACCTGTTCTTTGTATACTCCCTCTTCAGAATATATCCCACTTCTGTACAGTGGACACTTACAAAACTGCTTGCTATGCAGAGGTTACTATCGTTATCTGTTGCATGATTTTCTCAAACCTTTCTCTAATGGACTGCATGAGTAGGCTTGGCCAGCTTTCTTCTCAAACCAAGAGATGCTGTGGCCCAGGTTTCCTGTGATATTCCCCAAATCTAAGCTTCATTTGTAAAATGAGCTCAACTTGATTTTGTTTTAGAAGTTGGATACATTTGAAGTATCACATTAAGTTCAGAATTGCCTTAGTTTACGTGCTCATCAAGAGTTTTATCACACAGTATCTCGCTGAAAACAATCAGGAACTTGTGATTTTCCTCAATTCCTTGAATTTTTGCCCTGTGTTAATTGTTCAGGCTTTCATTTACAGGCACAGAGAACTATCTCTAAAAATGCTTTCTAGGTAAATGCAGTCAATTTCTGACCAAATGTCAAACCACACATGTAATCTCTTGACTCATGTATTAAAATATTGAAGATAATGTTCTCTCGATAATTCTTCATGATGGGAAAACATTCCTCCTTTTCAAAAAGTGCATTTGCATTTATCTTGCTGTAGCATTCGCTAAAAGATTACTAATGTGAAGCTTTATAATTAATCCTTTCTGCACTGTTGTAAGAGTAATCTAATGGACGTTTCTGGGGGGACATGGTGATGGGAAGATATTTATAGAAAGTATCGAGGGACGTCTGACAAACTGAGGTACATAGTTTGGCTTTTAGATATTTAGATATCAGCTCAGAGCAGAGATGGTGCTGATGCTGGTGAATATGCAGCTTGCTGCTGTGCAGTGTGAGCACACTCTGTGCCTACTGTTCCCAGCCCACCCACCATGTTCTGAGAAGAGTTCAGCTTTTCAACTGCTGTAAACATTGCTCCAGCTGTGTGAAACCAGTGGAGTGGCTCCAGTAGTTGCTGGAAGGCCAACCGAGGGCAGCCTTAATTATGCAGACTTCTTAGAGAAAATAATTTAAGCAGTCCCAACACTGAGCAAACAAAGTTTTCCTCTTAACCCCATGATAGCAGGAAACCCTGATCCGGAAGGACAAGGGTTTTTTGTTTGTGTCTCTTTCAGAATGGCTTCTCTTGAAAATCCTCACTGAATCCCCAGTTGTACCTGGCTGTGCCTCC
Source organism: Numida meleagris (assembly GCF_002078875.1). Classification (NCBI taxonomy): domain Eukaryota; kingdom Metazoa; phylum Chordata; class Aves; order Galliformes; family Numididae; genus Numida; species Numida meleagris. The sequence goes on from NC_034418.1 coordinate 2,760,312, forward strand.
AAATCTGGGCCCTTTGGTTGAGTTTCTTGTTTCTTCAAAAGGGAGATTCCTCCATGCGATACTCTGCACTCTACTGTGCTGTAGGTGTTCTTCTGGCTCACTTTATGAGGCCTTTATGAGGTAAACTTGGGGATACCAGAGATCCATTCTGAAAATTTTAATGCTGTCTTTCAGAAATGCACCTTTTTGTGGCCTTTTCTCTAGTTGCATTGTTATCTTGTGAGAACAACCATTGGTGTAACGCAGCCTTTCAGGCAGTAGCTGTTCTGGCAGGGGAGATGGGGCAGTTACTTAGCATGCCCAGTGTTTGAGGCACTTTTTTCCTGTGGTTTGGATGGTTCTGTACTGATGGAGGAACAACAGTGGGAACATTGAATTGTTTATGTATAAATTATTGATTAGTTTTAAATTAATGAAACTGACAAGAGAAGCACATGTTAAAAGCTTCTAGGGTTCATCAGTCACCACCTGTTACTTAAGTGAATGTGATGATGGGATGTAAATAAGGCATTAGATGAACCCGAGCACCTTTCGGTGACAGAAAAAAATGAGCTGAAAAACAAGACCGTAGATATGAAATAATAGCAACAGAATGGAGTGAGATAATACAAACAGCTCTAACTGCAGGCAGGAGGCATTACTGTCACTGTAGATCTATGATACAGATAATGTAAGTACTTGAATAGCCCTGTTCTTCTCTCAGCTTAGTCCATCCCCGCACATTTGCTGCCTAACAGCTTGCTTGGTGGGTACAGGGAGAGCTGGGGACTCATAGCCAGTGCATCAATTGAACATGCCTAATGCTGGTTCTTGAATTAGGGTTCATAACTGGCAGGGTCTGTGTCACTGGTCCTTTCCCTTTCCTAAATGGAATCTGGTGTGGATTCCCTAAGTGGCATAAGGGAAGGAAAAAGAAGTGATTACCTTTTCATTAAAGCCTTAAATTTCCTCGGGTTTTAGACTGACTTTAACTGGTGAATCTATCTGGAATGGGGAGAGAAATCCTTTCAGAAAGCTGTGAGCAGTTAAAGAAAGAATGGTGATGAAACAACTCATGATCGATACGTGGTATGCTGACAAATACTGAGACTGTAAAAGGTGCACAGCATAACTGATAAGACTCTAAAATGCTTTATATACATGACCTGAAATGTCAACCAAATGTCGAGTTCTTGGAACTGAGTATCACAGTACTTCAGAGATTTTATGTTATCTCTGTGGGACACAGTGGAAAATAACTTGATGGAATTCAAATGGTGATTGCTTGATACTACTTAAGAAAACATTTACCTTAGTGTTCTGCACAAATTCAGATTCTGTATTTCAGCTAGCTATGCTATTTAATGTCTTGACTTCCTACGGTTACTATTAAATGCTGCATTCTGTCTTAGTGGTGGTTGTCATCTTAGTGACTTGCATAATTTTTTTTTGCATGTATTTGAAAAAATCATAACGGAAAGTGATTTAAATTCAAAACTGTAGGACAAACTGTCTATGATACAGCAATACTGAAAATATGGCAAATCCTAAGACATCTCTGTCCATTTTACCAAAGCTTATTCAATACTCTGATGCTCTGCCCTGTGAGCTTTGGGGTTCAAGTGTGTGCCCAGTAACTGATTGCTCCCCATAGAGCCTCCACTATGACTGGTTGCTATTTTTCCCTCCCTGGCCCAGATGCTGTCAGCTCTCCCTGAGCAGCATTGACTGAATGGGAACCATCTTTTTTCACACACTTGGTTGAAACAGTAGAAGAAATGGGGACCCATGTCACTTGCTGGAGCGTCCTGAAGTCTCAGCTGACAGATGCACCAGATGCTAGGGCAAGGAATGTCTGACAGCTATATACAGGTTGCTTTAACTATCCTGAGTTAAATGTGATTTAGACTGTGAATATAGTGCTTAATCATAATGCTCAAAGCAAGCAGTTTACTTTTATTTTTTAAAGCATAAGTATAGAAGCAAATAAACACCCTCAGGTTTAGTCTATTATGGAAGTTAGCTCTTCTTTTGTGCATTGAGCAGCTTGACTCCTTCCCCTTCTGGTAAGAGCTACTGAAGGGTGTAGCCTTTGTTTTCCTCCTTTTTGATGGAGTACCATCAGTGTTTACAGCCCGTGTTATCTTTCAAGTCTTCTGGGGGTTTATATCAGTTAAATCTCTCTTGCTTTCCTCTTGCTTCCACATGCTGTCCTTTTCTTGAGGAGACAGTCTGACCATCCTGCTGGTTTGAGTATGTCTCCACATAGTAAGCATCAATTCTTTTACTAAACCATTCATTTTCTTCACTGAAGTGTTAAATTCTCTTCTCTTCCTCTGAAGATATATATACCATATGTATACCATAGAGCACAGTTTCACTGAAGCCTGTATTCTGTTTGTCTGCACAGTGCAAGCAGCAAGCTACCATCTCACACAGCTCGTTACTGGCTCTTGATAGAGACCAGATGCTACCCACCCATTTGCAGTAGCAGATTTCCAACCTTTTCCTGTTTGTACACTTCACAGCATTTTCTTGTAAAAGCGAATCTCCACTGAACTATTTTGTTTTGTTTTGCTCAGCTTTACAATTAAGCATATGTGATTGCTGTATTAGTAGCAGCACCAGAAATCTGGACTTTGCTTGGTTTCAGTTGGAGACAACACGTTTTGGTGCTGTCGTTTCATTAGTATCTTCTGGGAAAGGTTAAAAGATTATTTTCTATCTCTACATGTGTGACTTCATCTTCTGTTCTTGCTTATCTTTATGTGGTGGGGGGGCATACTGAGAATTAAGTGACTCAAAATATACATAAGGTGAGAAATCATTCCAACTCTGTGTGATCCTAGATTTGCCTCTTGGTAAATAGAAAGCTAAAGCCTACTGTGCTATAAACTTCTCCCTTTATGCCCAGTGTCTGTGCCTTTAGAAATCTCACAAAGTATGATTCAGATGCGTGCTTGTTGAGCACTTGCACCTCTTTCCTTAGACAAAAGGGACTTCAGTGAAATGTCACAAGGATTCTGGAGGGGAGAGGGAAGAAAGTTGTGTCTAACCGTAAACTCTTTTCTTACCCCTGACTTTTCTTAGAGGTAATTAGAACAGATGGCAAAAAGATGGGATTTCTAAGTTGTTTAAATGTTTTACCATCCCCTCCACACTTCATCAGTATTTTGTCTAAATCACTAAAAAAAAAAGGCAACAGCAACAAAAATAATCTAAGAAGTCAGCACGCTGTTCAGAGTAGAAAACTTGCTTTTATCCATCCAAGTGTCAGCAGTACCAAAGATCTGAAGGTACTTGCCCACTTTAAACAAAGGTGCAGTTTGGGACACCCTTTCAGAGCAGCCAAACAAACAAGCTCCATGCATCTCAACAATGTTTCTTTTAACATCACTTCTGAGCATTTTTCGTGATGGGCAACATCCAGTTTGGTCTGAATACTTGAGCCCATCTGCAGCAGATCCCTGATGTCTGCAAAATGGCATTCCGTGCTGCATAAGCTTCTTGTGTGGGTTTTGGATGAAGGAAATACAGTGTAACTTAAAAACTCTTACAAGCTGAGTGTACAAGCAAGATAGATGTTTAATCACCTTTTTCATGTTCACTACTTTGTTTGTGAAAGACTTAGTCCCTGTTTAAATATTTAATGTCATCCAGTATTGTACTGTATTTAGACTCCAACAAAAAGCATCTTCTTGTTGCAATTGATAGAATTCCATTTTATCCAGCTGCCTTGAATGCTGTTTGAACTGCTAAGGGTTCATGTATTGTTTAGAGAGGGGAAAAAAAAAAACAGAGCATAGTGCAATACATGTGCAAGTGATACATAGCAGTGAAGGCATAGTCTCTGCAGGGGGGGATCAAGAAGAGAGGGCAAAAATGGCACAAAAATTGAACAATAAACATTAGAACATGCTATGCTTGGCCAGTGATACATTTAACTCTTGCTTATCTAAGGGGTATTTTGCACAACTTACGTATCTAGAAGGTATTGTGAAGACATTCTGAGAGGTTTTTTTGTTTCCTGCTGTAAGGCAGAACTTGACGTTAACCTTTTGTAGCAGTGGAAGACTGCAACTGAAGACAGACCTACTCAGGAACCAAAATCTTTTTTGTATGTGTGCTTTGTATTCTTTCTAGCTAAGGAAACTTCATTGGACTCCAGTGTCATTTTAGCAGCTGGATTATTTCCAAAGGGTTTAGGCTCAGTCAGTCAGCATTTGAGAGTCTCAGTGAAACTGTGCTCCCAGCCACCAAATGCATGTCTGTCTCTCCAAACCACCGTGTCATTCAGCCCAGTACTTGGCTGGTGTTGGACTGTTCATTACCTTCATTGTTTGTGCAACTTTTCCATTAGAATTTTTGTCAGTGGTGAAGTCAGATGGCAATGATGACATTCTTGGCATAACTTCTCCTCCCCCCCCTCCCCATACGTAAGGAAAAAAAAATACCATAGTAGCACTTAATTCAGTTTCAGAATTGCCTTATTTGCCCTATTGGTTTGACAACTCGCACTGCTTATCCAGCTACTGTGACACAGCCAAGCAAATGCCACAGGGCGAGCAACCGCTGCACTCAGAGACGCTGCCATAAAGCATGCTGAGAACATGCTGAATTAATGGCAGTAAACTGCAAATCTGCTGTGAACTGAAATTGCTTCTGATTTGTAAATGGTTCCACCTTTATGATACATTTTTTTTTTTTTTTAATGTCAGACTTTAAAACATAATTAAATTACAGAAAACTAGTGTTCTGGAGCGGGCTGCACAGCGGCTTTGAGGGCACTTGAACAAGTGTCAAAAGACTGGAAAAATCTGTTCTTCTGTCATACAGAATTTCCTACTTGAAAATAGTGACATACTTGTAAAAGTCTGTCTCGTCCTCTTCCAATGCACTCTAAGACAGCCTTGGCTGGTGAACACACCTAAGGGCTCTCGGAACATTTATGAACAGATCCTCTTAGTGCAGCTCACTCAGCTGACAGGACTTTCACTGTTCCTTTTTCCATCCTGCTTATTTCAGGTGACAACCTGAATATACAGCACTGCACGCCCATACGCTATTTTCTTGAGTGTCTGGTCCTCTGTAGGTGCAGAAGATTGTAGTCTGTCACTTTGAAAATTGTGATGTTGATCAAAAACCACAGAAGGATTGGAAGGAGTCTTGAGTTGGGTGTGATAATGGAACTGCCCTGATAGTGGAAACAAAACCGGAATTATGGTGGCAAAACAAAAACATCCCACAGCAAATGGCATCTAGAGTACAAATACTCATTGTCAATTAGTTGTAATACAAACCAATGTCAGAAAATTACATGCTGGCACTCAGTGTTTTGACGCAAGGGCCTAAGACCTCTCTGATCAGAATTGCTCTTCATTTTCAGACCATCTTGCCTGTGCCTTTTTCAGGCCCTTTAGCTCCTGCTCCCCGCCCTCCTACCAAGAGAATCAGTCTGTCCAACCTTCACAAATTTCCATGCCGTGCATCTTTTTGATTTTATCCTCTCGATTCCCTTTTACCTTTATGGATATTGCAGCTCTCACATGCAGAAATGGTTATCATCAATGTATTTTTATTTGCTGCGTCACAATATTTCTGTAGGATGTTTGTCAGGAATATCTTTTGAAATAAATGTTCAAGGCCTGTAGCCTCAGGCTGCAGATTGCTGATTTGAGAAAGATGTGCCTGCATGTTACAAAAGCAACATTTAAGATCAGACTGGTTGACTGATCTTGCCCCAGAACACTGCCTTAAAAAAACAAGTGGCAATTATTTTAAGGTTGTTGTTGTTTTTCCCTTATTTGGCTACCCCAAATTCAGCCTCTCTTAAATGCTTATGCTTTGTGATTGTCATATACAAGGGCTGCTCTGAAAGTATTGCCTCCTATTATTTTGGCCCACCGTGTCAGAGGCAGGTGTTGGTGGTACTGCAGTAGATGTTGAGCCTTCCTGCCAATACTCCATTACATCTTGCTGTGTGACAGATGGCAGCAGAGGGGCACTCTGACAAAATGGTGTCTGACATGGCAGCGCACAGGGAGCAAAGGTGTGGAACTGAATTCCTCCATGGGGAAGAAATGGCAGCCATTGACATTCATCAGTGCTTGCTGAACATTTATGGAGCCCAAGCAGTGGATGTGAGCACAGCGAGGTGGTGGGCGCTGCGTTTCAGCAGTTGCAGCAGTGAATCACCTCTGCTGGTGCAGAATCTTATGACTGCGGCATGCAGGCTCTTGTTCACTGCTGGCAAAAATTCATGGCTAGTAGTGGTGACTAAGCTGAGAAACAGAGAACTTGCTCTATCAAATAGTTTTACTGTGCTCTTTGTATCTGTTGTAGTTTCCATGGAAATAAACAGGAGGCATTAGTTTCAGAGCAACCTATTTATATGCAAGTGGGTTTTGAGAGATGTTCTGAGAGAGCTTATGGAGAAAGGCCTCACTCTTTCTGCAGGCTATTAAGTGGTCAGGACCAAATTAACCTAAGTCAGACAGCAACAAAAGAAAGATGTAGTTCACTTAAATGAGATTTTGCCTTTTTTTTTTTTCATAGTTCATGTAATGCTTCTGTTTTACCGCCCCTTCAGGATACATCTTCTGTGAGAGCTAAAAAGATCATGAACAAAAGTTAATGTGCCTTGCTAACGGGCACAGGCAGCTTGGTGTGGCTCCTGGTTTTCTTGTACCTATGACTATGCATTTCTTTGCGATAAGAAAAACTCTGATCTCAACCCTCATCTAACTCATTACAGTGGAGTTAAATACCACTGCATGCTTTGAATGTGAATTGGGCAGGGAGAGAAAGCAGGGATAGGGTCAGAAGCCTGGAAATAAGTAGACAGGAGCAGATTAAAACTAATGCTGTGGAATATTGTAAAGGAAATAGTAGCTACATGACTAGAATTGAAATTTCTGCCAGCTCTTCATCTTGTGTTTGGGTCCCAAACTTCCGACTGTTCTAAAAGAACTGATGTTAGCAGGACGCTGCTTCTTTCTGCTTGCTTGATTTGACAAAGTAATGTTTTACAAATTATTAGTTATTATTATCACAATGCCTGGAATAATGTCCAACTACCTCTGCTCTGAAATACAACAGATGTGGTTTCAGCATGAGCACTCCTGGTTAGCCATGCTTGGTTTTAAATGCGCTGGCTTGAATGCATTACCTATCATCTCTCAGATGCTATCAAACATAGTGAATCAGCCTGCAGCTTATCTGTATCCGAAAGAAGATTTGAACCGGCAGGGAAGTATACACGGTCAGTCCATGGGTTATTGCTAGTGCTGGTATATGCTAATCGTATACTGAGTGATCATACTAAAACCACGTGGAGCAGCTTTCAAAAACCATGTATTATATTTAGTAAAACTCAGATATAATTACTTTGCATTCAGCAGCTGATAGTGGCCACCCCTTTCTGTTATTCTTACAGATTAAAAACCATTGGCAAACATAATCAGTTAGGATGTGCACTGTAAATAAGAGGCTAATCCTAAACTGGTCTGTGTTCTCACTGTGCAATGTGAGCAACGACTGTGTGACCTCCATTCCTCATCTCTCTTGGGCAGGTGTGCATTGCTAACCAAAGGCCACAGCTTTGCTTCAGAGCTGCAATCCGAACACTTGCACACTTCAGTACACCTAGGTACGCAACTGGGATTTCCCAGATGAATATAAGACCCTGCAGCTGAGCAGCAAGGGATATCAAATAAATAACTACATCTTTTCAGTAGCACTAGTATCACTGAGATGGGATGTAGATTTTAAGGCATTTCCCTCAGCACTGCTCGATTAGCCAACCTTTGGTTTAAAAAAAAAATAAGACGCTCTGTAGGAATTTTACATCTATTTTTGGAACAATTCCTATCTGAAATTATATCCTTTTTCAAGAATGAAGATTACTGTTTATGATGCCTGAGTAACAGTTACTGGAGTAATTTCTGAAAATAATCTTACATCAGTGTAATGGAAACAATCAACTTTGCAGATAGGAAAGAAATCGCTAGTTACTGTGGAAACTGATGCTGTCAGAGCTGCTGATCACTCACTGAGTATCTACAGGCTTGCTGCTGCTGGCTCTAAGCTGAGCCCCACATGCACAGGTTCAAAATCACCACTCTTCTAAGAGGAATAGGAAACGTCCTTCACTTCATATGTCATGACTGAGCACAGCTGTTAACACCGCACTGCAAGTACGGAGCTCTCCCCACTCTGCAGTCAGGGCTGCATTTTAAATAATGACAACGCATTTGCATTCTCTTTATTTATTTCAACACTATGATCTAGGAGCCTAAATGCAAGTTCTTCCCTTTTATTTCAGCAAGTAGCACTGCAATCATAACTTACAAAAATGTTTAAAATACAAAATGTACATGAAATTACAATACAAGGCTCTGTAAACATCTAGAACTTAATCTTTATTGTCCCATATTTTTAAATATAAAACTTCAATTTGAATGATTTCCGAACCTCAAGGAATGACATCCATTCTGAGTATCAAAAATAGAGTTTCAAAGCTCTGTATCAGGACAAAACAGTCATGTTCTTTTCATTCTTTGGTTTAAAAAGGATGGCAGTTCCACTGACAAGGTGAAAGTTTCACTACAGAAACGGAGATGGCTAGTTTATGGTGATTTCAAAAATAAAACTCCCTGCCCCTTTGATTAATATTATCCCATAATTTTCTTCTAATGTTGATCTCTTTTGACCCTCCTTATAGAAAAGCTACCTCATCTTTAAGGCTTTCCTTTGGGATAATCTAAATTAGAAGTTTTGGAAGAGGACTCAGGAAGGAGAAAGGACTTAAGGGCAAGAAAGTGGATGCCAACAAAACATCAATAGTTGCCAGGTTCTGCTGTTTAATCAAATTTGCATAGTCCAATAGAGATTGTGTGCTTTTTATATCACTAAAATTATACAAGATAAACAGTCTTTACCTACATTATCACACAAGCTAAAATAAAATTAAGACCCTTGTATTGAAGCTTTTACAAGGCAAATACAAAACTGCTTTAGTATCCAAAGCTATATATATATTTTTTTCATTTCATTTTTAAATAGGAAAGCATCTATGTCTACAGGCATCAAGGTATTTAAAGGCATCAGAAAATTTAGTGCATAGCAACTCTGTATTGTATGGGCTCCTATATTTTAGGTACAGTATGAATTCCAGCTACTTACTAGGAGAACTTGCAAGGAGAATCTGTACCAGTAGGATAAAGGAGCATAAATCCCATACAGTATGAAAAGCTTTTAAGTTAGAATTTTCCTACAAACAATGCTTAATGCAAAAGACCCAATACATGATTGAAAACTGGAACATGCCTTGCCACCAGCACACAGTCTGAAGACAATTGCATAGCTTACCGTGGGTTTTTTTGGTGTTTAATGTTAAAAACATAAGTAGATGTATTTCCTTATCTAGGATCTTTAACACAAATGAGTAGAGGACAGAGTAAAGCACCATCACTAAGGGACAGGTGTAATATCAAACCTTTCAGATTACAGCCGTGCCAATCTTTTACTTCAATTTAAAAAATTTGCATCACTGAACAATACATTCACGAGAAGGATGCTTCGATTCCCAGCATACATGCAGTGCCCTTGCATTCAGCTGTTTGAAGTAACAACAAAACAACACAATAGTAGCTTTAGGCTGGAGTCTAAAAGGAAGCAACTGATAAGAGTTACAGCTTCACCTGCTTAGTGTATGGTCTTCTAAAAAAGTACGTAATTCAGCTTCTAATCAGATGTGATTATAGCTACTTTAATGCTAGAACTTGGGTGCTGACTAAAATCTAGATGTAATGCTTTGCCTGCAAGAGGCTGAATGAAGTCTTTCCTATGGTTGTCCAGCAAAATGTAATGCTGGGAATCTGAATTTACTCTTATGGGTATGGGTATTACAGTTCGGTAATGGAGTTGACTTTAAGTCTTAAAAATTTACTGTCATTTTTTAAGAGCCTATGATAGCTTTCTAGAGAGCAGAGATGCATCCTCCACGTGCAATTAGCTGATAAAATGTCCATCGAGCATCTGAGATTCAGTATATTTCTCATCTTATTTGGCTGTGATTGTTGTACCCTGTATTTTCCATATCAGAAAGCTTTGTAAACTGACATTTCTTGAGGGGGAGGGAAACATTTGTGGCCTAAGCAGGCAGTTTCAGATCCTCTCCTAGGTTTCTAATCATAGAGGCCCGAGATTTTTAGTAACTATGTAAACAGATTGTTTCAGATGGATCAGATCATGTAGGCGAGGGAAACACATCCTTTGAGCGCAGCACCGTTTACTGCCGCCATGAGTCTTGAGCGTTTCTTTGGTAGCTTCTGCTTTACACATCTACAATTCAACACGGGCAAGTTACACGGCTTACTCACTAACTCACAGCAAATTACTTTTTTGCAGACTGAGTTTATAAGCAGTTTAAGGAACTGTATTATCTCCTTAGGACTTCAAAGTGGCATGGTGAGGCATGCAGCACATAAAAGATACAGATGTGGTCAAATGATTTATTGCATGGAAAACTTGAATGCCACTGAACTGGTGACTTGAAAAACATATTCTGCAGGGTTACTTGGAACACTTGGATCCTCAGCAAATATTAAAATTTCTCCTGTTATCTAACATGGCTTTGATGTTGCTGTTTAATCTAAAATCCTACTTCTCAAATTTGATTACAAATGTAACTTTCTAAGAAAAAGCTATTTCAAGAAGGAGCCTGTGCTAATAAAGTACAGGAAGATTACCCACAAAGTTATAAAAGTTAAATTTTGGAATGTCATTTCTATCCCAACACTTTCATGATGGAATGGTCTTTTTGCAGCCTATCAAGTAACATTTTCAGTTTATAAACAAGTGCAGATCTACATTTGGCTTTGCTTCCTATGAATCTAAGAAAGAAAACACTACAGTATTTGTATACACAATGGCTTCCACGGCATTGGCTTCAGATGACAGGTATGATCTGCCACTGGAAGATCATATTAAAAATAAAATTAAACAATATAAGCTTAAAGGCTTTCCAAAATGACCAAAAGGTGTTAACAAATCATCAGTTACAAACTACTCTATTTCTAAGGGAAAGCAGCACACTGAAGATGTGTATTAAATCTTTTTCCACATTCAGTACTGTGAATATTATAAGAGCAAACTAACATCTCCACACATTTGAAGCACTTATAATATAAAAGTATTCTATTTCAATGCAAAAAGCAAAGCTTATTTGTATCTTTGAAACAGTTAGAAGTATCTGGTGTAGACTGTGTGTCCATTTTAAGAAGTCTCTTTACAGCATCCGATGAACTATAATTATAAATGCTCTGTCTCTACATCAAAAATGTAACCCACTAAAAGGGCTTTGCAAGGATCCACTGTTCCAGTTCATAAAGGCCACAGAGTTGGAAGCACAGTAAGTCTAAAGAGGAAGAGGACGAAGAGTATTCAGAGAGACTGTGAAGTTTTCATGGATGTTTAGCTGTAAGCTTATCTGTTACTGGATTTCATCAGATATTCTTGTCTCCAAAGATCCAGGACACGTACGTGGAGACTGGGTGGCCACTGTTGTTCCGTGTGACACTGAGATCTGTGACATATCTCTTCCTATGATCTCATTTACTAAAAAAAAAAAAAAGAAAAAAAGGCTCTTTTTATGCTTTTCAAAACACGATTTACCAACCCATCTCTTTTAAAAAGAAGTATTGCAGTGCTAAGCTTTGATGCAGTAAATTAACAGGATGAATTAGGACGCTAACTTCAGTAACAGTTAAACAGGAAAAAGATGTCTTAGCTTCGCTTCTTAAACAATGTACTTAATGTGATCCACGTCAGAGAATCTCCATAACACTTGAAGAAAACAAGCAAGCGTGTATTCATGAAAACTAGGTCAACAAAAGGCACAGTACAGGTCAGCTTAGTACAGGTTTCTCAGAACTCTGCGTTCAGGTGTTACAGGCACAATTACCAACCCCAGGCCCTCTAAAGCTACTTACAGAACTTCCTCAGAATTTGGATACTGTTAATGCAGTTCTTTTTTTTTTTTTTTTAAACTACAAACCTATTTAATTGGCCAGTCTTCTGAATGTTTATAACAGTGCAGTAACAAAAATGGTCAACTTTTCTACAGGGATGGATTAATACTGACTAATATGCACATCAATTCAGTTTGTGTGTGTCAGCAGGTGCAGAATATCTCTTACTCAGCAAGACGCTGAATCCCTCAAATTACAGTAATAGAAGAAATGCCTCTGGTGTGAATTTGTTTGGATCTTCTGTAAGCATGCATCTAACAAAGTGGTCTATATGTTAAAACATTTTGTAGCTCCCACAGTGTTTACTAGCTGAATACCATGCAGCCATATGGCATTACACTTTCCAAAAATGACATTGTATCATGAAAACAATAACTGGTCACGCGGTGTGTTATTTGCCAAGTTTCTGCATAATTCATTATGTAGAGTCTTAAAGTTACAGGTTAGTTTGTACTTGTTTTTTTTTTTTTTTTTAAACAATAGTCTTCTACACAAAAACCTGCTTGTTTTTGTTTTCTTTTTTAAATCTAAGTGTGGTAGCTCCGTCATGCTTTGTATCTTGTTGTTACAGAAGTTTTTTGGCACTGTTTTTAGCATGAGGCCAAGACAGACTTGTCCGTAGGCAACAAATGGACAAGGGAAAGCTTGCAGACTCCAGAAGTCTTTAGGATGATTTAAATTATGTACATATGATGGTAAAAATGCTTTGGAGACAACTCAGACTGCAGAAGGCCGCAGCTGAGATCAAAGCATGCTAACTTTCTGCAGCGCAGTAGCCTTGCCACGTCTGAGGCAACCAGGAGAGGCTGTTCTGGGAGTCGTGTGCTAACGGGAGAAGTGAGGCACAGGGCTGCTGCCAGGCTGGCTGTGCCCAGCATCATTTTAAGTAGTGGAAGGATTGAATGGGGACAGTGAGAAGCCCCTATCCAGCACACTGGCTATCAGATGGAAGAGTGGGCATTTAAATTAGGAAGGCAGATTTTCTAGAGGAGTCTGGTTTTTAGAAGTCTGATTTAAAAAAAAATAAATAAATAAAATAACTGTATGAAGTCATACTGAATTAGGTAGCTTGGAATTCTTTTGGAATAGCTCACGGAAAAGATGTACAACTCAGGGTGGCAAATAACGAGATACCCGGCTCCGTCTACATGGCATTATCACAGAATGGTTTGGGTTGGAAGGGACCTCTAAGACCATCCAGTTCCAACCCTCTTGCTATAGGCAGGGACACCTCCCACTAGACCAGTGTGATCAAAGCCCCATCCAGCCTGGCCTTGAAAGCCTCTAGGGAAGGGGCATCCACAACCTCTCTGGGCAACCTGTTCCAGTGTCTCACCACCCTCACAGTAAAGAATTTCTTCCTAATACCTAGTCTAAATCTACCCTCTTCCAGTTTAAAACCATTTCTGTCATCCTGTCGCTATGTGCCCTTATAGAAAGTCCTTCCCCAGCTTTCCTGTAGGCAATCATAATTGTCTAACTGTGCAGTAGTATAAATTAAGACAGTTTAAAAGGTAAATCATGTAGTTAGTAAGAAGAGCTGAAGTCTATGCAGAAACATACAGAACTGAAGGTAAAAATCACATGGTTTCCCTTCAGTATTAATTTTTGAGCAAATAAGACTAAATTAGTAATCCGAAAGTTAGTATTCAAATGCATGACGCATTGCCTTCCTCCACAAAGAATCAATGTTAGCACAGAACATTGACTTGTCTGCAGTTAAAACTGAAGATTTAAATTCATGAGTGTAAATGCAGACTTTCTCTAAGGCTGGCTAGCAAAATTGAGGTTCTTACATGACAAATTGGGAAAGGAAGTCTATTTCATCAGTCCACAGAGAGGCCAGAGCTGATGATGGTTTATTTATTTATTTTAAATACATGCACTTATTAAAAATAACATTTCCTTTCTTCCGTCAACCAAAGTTTCTTGGGGAAGGCTGCTAAGCTGGCTCAGGATTCAGCAATAGTGCTCTCAAGCATATTCTTGAAGTTCTCTGGCCTTGTCTGCCAGGTTCACGTATGGTGTGTAGCTTCTCATTCTGTTGTCTTTTTGAGGAGGACCAAACTCATGAGAGTTAAGATGGTAGGGAACAGGACCTTGACTCTCAGTTTACTACGTTTTTTTTTCCCCCTAACAGAACTCTGCCTGTTTGGTGTGTTTCATGCCTGAGGATCTGACTGCTAATCCCACACCCCAGACATCTACTCACTAAAGATGAGGAATTAGAAATATTTTATGTACAAATAATTACAGAGATGCAGCTAATATTTAGTACTCTTGTGTGCTAACAGTCCAGGTTGCTGGTCTTGGAATAATGACTGGATCAGACTTAAAAGAAGCAGAGCAGTGGCACACACTACAATTCACATAGAAATATGGCAGATTCTTTCCACTACCGAAGCAATAACTGCGTTCTAATAACTCACTTGCCTAATATAGCATGGCTTGAAATGCTATATATATATATTATGTGTATATATATATATAAAAGCTGAGGGCACTACATCTTGGTCCCTGAAGACTTGCACTGGGACAGCTGGTAAAAGCTGTTGCTCCAGCTGTCAGCTGCTAGCTGCATCAACAGCCAGACTATCAGTGAAGATGTGTTAAACTGTTGCAATTTGCAATCCAGAGCTTTTAAATAAACTAAAATTAGGTTGTACAGCTCAGCCATTTGTGCAATGACACACACAGCTGGGGGTAGTAATCTTTACAGCTGTTCCAATACAGATGTGTCCTGTGTGCTGTACTGACAAAACGTCTTGGGACTACCTGCATTAGCTGATTGGATTATCTCATTAGCAGAATGGAGTTCTTTTGTTATGAAACGTGACAATATCATAAGAGAAGTTGCTTATTAAGTTGTGATTTTGGATGAATTTTTAAAACAATTTTGAAGAAATTACAAGAACTAGCTCTTAAAAGAGAGGAACTGGTCCTTTCATCTATTTGTAAGGTCTGTCTTCCCCCCCCATTTCTTTTATCAGTTCTACAACATCACTTTACGTTCCTGAACCGTAATTTGTCAGTCACCTTTCATATTTGTTACCATCTTACTAAATACTTCTTATTGGTGTAAAAACACATTTAGATGTAAACTCTGAAACCGGTGTCTTAAGTTTTACAATCAGAAGTGAAGACATTCTCTTTAAATACAGCGTCAATCGAAAACTAGCATCTGCCCAAATTGTCCTAACCGCACTGCCCCTGACTTCTGTGAATGCTAAGAGACAAATGTTTTGTAAAGGAACCTAGTAAATCTTTCCTAGACCCTAAAGGCCTTTCTGCTAATAATGCAAGTGACTTGCTTTCCCTTACAGGAAGCTGGTAATCTAGAATCAGTGTCTGTACGTTCTGTAGGACAAGATAGATAGTCTCTGTAATAAACAGCTGCCAAGCATTTTAGGTTTTCATAAGTCAAAAATACTTCTGTGGAAGACTACCTGGAAACCAGATTAAGAACTAATAAGACTGTAAAGGGCAATAGTAAAGACCAAGGGAAAAGCAGAGAAAACACATAGTGATGTGCCTCCACAATGTCTACCAGGCTCCAAAATGCATCTGAGCTACGGACTTTCTGAGACAGTATTTTTGTGCTTAACAATTTTATTTGGATTTTTCTCTCAGTGGTCTTTTGGGTCTGTGCAAAATTCTGACATGCACCATGTTCTGAAACAATTCCCTTCCGAAGCTGAACGACATACAGCCATATGGACACTTATTGTTAGCACTGGACTTGCTATGTGATTGTTTTACTTAGTGTGAACACTTCTTTCATTTGCTTTCCCAAGATGTTGTTTTGTGTTACCCTTTCCCTGGCACCCATTTCTTTTGTCAGTTTCAGTGCCTTTCCCTCATTCATTCTTCTGGCCAGAGTGTCCAGGCTGATTCAACATAACTTCTGTTCCGTATGTTTGAGCAGGCTAGTTGATCTTTGCTGAAATGCTCCCAACAACTGTATGCATCTAATTCTTTTGTGACACCAGGGAGGACAGAAGGGGACAAGGTGAAGGCACACAATTTATGGAGTATTTTTTTCTGCTTGTTTCATACTCATTCCTAGCATTTACTCATCCTTATAACAGTACTGTGCATGTTTTCATAGATGTGTCCCTTTTGAATTTAAGGCTGCTTTATAAGAAAATAGTTCAGAGAGCTTGTCACTATCTGTATGGAATTAGGGCAGTTTTGCTTCTTCACCTCTTCCCCCTCTCATTACTGTAATTTCCCATCCTGTCAGCAGTTCAGGGTTCAGTAGTGTCATTCTGAAGCTGCACTCTTTCAGATTTAAAGCCGGACACAAGATCCATAAGCATCCATCCCACTGACTGACAGCTCACTTATCTGTCACTAGGCATTCCTTAAGATCCAGAACCATTCTTCTGCCATTCATGTGTAAATATTCGTTTCTGTTACAGCGTTAGTATTTTCAGTGATTTATCCTTCTTAGACTGAGTACCTGAAATACCAATTATTTCAACTTTAAAAATGCCATTTTTTCCCAACTGTATTTCTCAGATGCTAGCATTTGTGCATAAGCACGTTTCTCTCTGGCTGTGGGTTTCTGCGTATGTGTCCTCTTAAAAAGGGACCTGAACGTCAGTGTACGTTTCTAAGTTCAGCCTTCACCAATCTCTGTCTTGAATTTTACCTGACTAGATGGGTAGGTGTGGGTTTTTTGATTTGCTTTAATTGTTATTGCATTAAGTCTGTCGCTCAAGAACTCTTTCAACAATTATTCCATGCCTCCTACATTCTGAGTTGTGCTGGTTGTAGTCTAGAGCGCAGAAATAATCTAAGCTCTAAGTAATATCCTACTAATCAACTTGTAGCTTCAAAATATAGAAATGTCAGCTCAGCGTCGAGTCCATTCTGTAGCTTTGGCATCCTGAGTTGCAGCTACTTACCTTACTGATTGCATTCTGACAAGTAAACGAGTAAAGCAGAACTAATTTAGTTCTGAGAGTACATTTAAACCCGCACACTAATTGTGTAAGAGTTTTATTAAGACTGTAGCAGAGCTAGGATCATTAAGTGTTAACAGTCCTAAACTGAATGTACCCTTACAGGTATTACTCTCTTAAAAATATTTGGGGAAAAGTGAAATGTTACATGTATGTGTGTGCATGCGTACATATATGTGCGTTTATTTATACGAAGGGCCAAGACAGTTCTTTGGCATTGTAGGCATGTTTGTAATAAAGTGAAAAACACTTAAGAAGAATGACTGTAAACGTAGATGTGACCAGTACACTAATTATCAATTTCTAGTATCACTACTGAGAGTCACAGTGCATAATTATCTTCTCTATATGTGAAATAAAGAAGCTGACAGGATCTTAAAAGCAAATTCAGATAATCGTTCTCAATTATAGCACACACTGAACAAGAATTCTTTTTTAAAATCCATATTTCTGATACTTAGACTGGTAGTGCATGCCACTGTGTTCCATCTATTTAAACTGACATTGTTTTATATCTTTGAAAAAGGAGAAACGTTCAAAGTTTCTCAGAGTTAATTGATCTGGCCACTTGGCTGTACACCTTTGCTGTATTTATTTGGCTTGATTCATATCCTCTTCTTTGATCTTACTGGATTCTACAGCACTCAGGAAGTTCTGTGGCAGCTATGCATACTTCAGGTGGAGGCTTTTCCTCAGTTAAGTGTACATCTGGTTCACAACTTCTGATGTTTCCAACTATTTCAGAATGCACACGTGTCCAATTATAGCAATACTTCAGTACTACATTGTGCTATATGTTAGGTCTATTAAAACACCTTCCCCTCTCCTTGTGCTCCAATTTTAAACATTGAAGCATGTTCATAAGCAGACTCACCCTCTAGATTTTCCACATAGGAGTTGGACATGAGTGCTGAATGTTGAGTCCATTTCTCTGTTGAACCTGATGGCTGGTATTCCAGGTCAGAGATAAAACTGTCTGTGTCAGAGAAGAAGACAGACATAACTACTGACTGGACTAAACCAAGAAGTTACAGTTCACTCAACCAGGAAGTGACTTTCAGTTTGCTTTTAATAGCACTAACTTTAAATACCCAGTTTCATCCACAGTTACTACATATGTTGACAGAAATAACTACTTATAAATTGTCAGTTGTCATTATTTTTCAATTTGTAGCCAGACCCATAAAGGTAATGCTGATATTTTTGGATGTCTACCTAATTTTATACTACATAAATTTCGTTTGTATTTGCATTAGACTATTCCTCTTGCAGTTTTCTCAACTTGCTTTACTTAATGTGGTAAAGTTAATAGTGCTTATGCCTCCTGACAGCACCTCTGCTGAACATGGTAGGCAAAACAGTGCTAGTCAATAAAACCTTTATTATTATTCCTCTTATCCTTTAACCAAAGGAATTTGTTGCTGTGAACAGCTGGTGGCTTCCCCTTACTTGTCAGCCTGAGTGTTCTGCCCAGGGTACTGCTCCTCAGTCCGCTGGGTCGCACGGTTTGAAGTGCAGGAAAACAAAGTGTTATCTCGGTGTAGGTGGCTCTAGCAGACAGAGGCAATGTGAGACACTAAGGAGGGAGCAGAGACCTGCACCTCACTGAACTAGTTCCTGGAGGAAAAATTAATGTAGGATAGTGTATTTATTAATGTAAGCAACTAGACTGTGTTTACGCTGTTCTCATTAGTGACTTGGCAGAAATTACACTGCGATACTTTTCAATTTTTTTCTGACAAGTTGGTGATGTACACTTTAGTAAAATGGACTTCAATTTAAAAAATTACTCTGAAAGCTGGCTAAATCAAAATGGTGCCTTCTGGATAGAGCCACACATCTGCTCTGCCACCATAATTTCTGACTACTGCGTAGGAATGACTCCTGGGAAGAACTTTATTCTCACTCCCTCCTGAAATTCAAGGAGTTCAAATTACATACTTCTTTGGATGACTTCTTGTGCTCAGTTGTTTGAAGCATAAAGTTGCATGTATTTAAATGGGGAGTGGGAAGCCTTATCTGCGTTGCAAAGAAAAGTCCACTGCCATTTTGATGGACAGGATGTTGAGCAAAGAGTATTTTCCCACCGGTTCTGGTAGAACCAGCAGGACAGTGCCATTTAAAGACAGATCTAATGAACCCAGGGAGATAAGCAGTAAACTACCTGTGGATGAAACAAATGAACTTTTACAGAGAATCTTCTCTCAAGCTCAGGCTTTAAAAAGAACAGACAATAAACACATGGTGAGCCTCCATGGGTAACAGTGGAATTAATTAGCCCTTTTAAGCAATAGCATCTGTGCCGTAAAGTTGTCATAGTTTATACAATAGAGATCATCTGTCACTCTAGCAGAGAAAGATGATTGAGTAATTTTTTTTCTAATTATTTGAGTGCATAGAAAGGTTTCAAGTTACTTAAGCGTTGTAATAAAACTGATGACAGTACTGAGGTCTTACTCTAAGAAATTCCTGACAAAATGTGTTGCAGGTAGCACGTGTAACAGGTCTCCTGCCAGCACCACATGGAATGAAGCATGCTATTGCCTCAGGCACACAATACTTATTATATGTGAAATGTGGTAAATAAAGCAACAGCTTTTTAAAGTGCACAGTATAGCATATGGATTTTGTTCAATGAACACTGAAGTTGGATAGAACTTGAGGTACCAGACAAACAGATTAAAAATATCTTTCTGCCTCATCATTTTATAAACGTTTCAGAAGGGTTTTTTTGTATTTAAGTAATGTTAGAATGTATTTTATATGCAAAGAATATAACACTGAAATTAAAACTTCTCAATTTAAATGAAATCAAGAACACTGTATTGTAGATGTACCTTTTCAACAACAAAAAGAATCACACTTCTAAAAGCCAGCTCTTTGCCTGACCTCCATCCCTTAAAGGAAGAAAGGCTAAGAAAAACTTTAAAACCTCAATTAGCTGCACCAGACGTGGGGGCAGATAACTGAAAATTAGAGTTCTATTGTATGAGTAGAACCAGGCAGACCAAAAAGCTTATGGAGTTCTACCATTTGGTTTTCAGGATCTCTCCCTACAGCAGCCAAGTAACTTAGATTTTTTTTTGTAGTGCTATCTAATTAAAAGCTCATCTACACTTTACTACTGTGAACTGAAAAGGAGCTGTGGGCAGCCAGACTTAAGCCAGAGGATGTGCTGCTTCTAGAACAGCAGATCCTAAAAGCTATCCCAATGCACAACTGTTTCCAGTACTGCTATTGTACATAGCACAGACTGGGTTTCTTTATACTCCTTGTGAAGGAAGTTTGTCTATAGCAGATCGTGTTAACTGTCTGCTGCATCTACCTAGGCGTTTGTATTTGAGAAGACAAGTCAGTAAATTACGGTATTTGCAGGTGGAATGAGCGTCAGCAAACCTCAAAGAACATTGTGGACAGACTGCAGCACAAGCTTCCTTGGATATAAGCCTTCTCTTGTCAATTCCAGATAGTTAGCTCAGCTGCATTTATGATCAGCTGTTACATCACACTAGTTAGTGCTGGGTATTTAGCCTGGTTAAGACTTCACACAACCAGCAAGTAATACGGTGTCAGCTTTCCCTCAAAAAAAAAAAAAAAAAAGCAGCTGCCAGGCTATAATTAACCCTCAGCCTTCCCTGCTGTGGAGCAGCCAGCTGTGACTCTGTAGGTTTGTGATCAAAGACAGTCAAATGGAAGGACACATTTAGAATGGCAAACTACCAAAGACACAGTGAGCTGCCTTGATGTTACTCCTTCAAGTGCTAGAATGAGCTTACTTGAGAAATTTCAGGTTTGACACCAGCTTTACTAAGTGCTTTTTAAAAAACTTATTTAATCAGGATGTAAGAAATGTTAAGAAGAGTACAGTCTTCATAGGCACACAGCATTTACAGCTGTACAGACAGCATGTGTACAAACCTTTGGCCTGCAGAGTTACTGTACAAGACGTAAAGTTACTTTGTACAGTAACAAAATCTGTGTATGCCATGGTCATGTCACACTCTGCATTTAAATGAACTGGTTTTACTATGATATATAGGTCATGTGACTGCCTCTTTCTTTCAAGCAAGAAAATGAGTTGAATACAGTATGCATTAAGCTTGAATCTCAGAGCTGGGCTGTGGAAAGCAGTGCAGAAGTGTCTAAGCATATTTGTGCCAGTGCTGCAATGACAAGGCTAACTCCTTCCACTCCTGCTGCTCTTGGTAGTATCCGCATCGTGGTGTAAACATTATATTTGCATTCCCAAAATAAGTCTCTAACTTCTTCTAATTCTTAAATAGGAACCTTTTTGTGGTGGTACTCTTCCATTAGTTAGGAGGCATTTTGCAGCTGTCTAACAGGAGGATTCATACATTAGCTGGTCATAACTACCTGACGATCTACCCAAACAACTAATACACTAGCAGTCTACAACTGACCATCTGAAAAGATACAGTCCTGGCATCAATTTTATCAATGTAGTGAATGAATCCACTAGGAGATATGGTCTTAACACCCTTTAACTGCTGACAACTGCAGATGGATAACATCCTTTCACCTTTCCTTATGATTTCAGCCTTTTCCCTTTACTCTAGTTCTCAGTGCCTGGATCTTTATTCCTTTCATTCTTAATTATTCTTAATTATATTATATATATATAATATTAATATATTCTTAATTATATTCCTTTCATTCTTAATTAACGCTAGCACATTTCTATACGTTTCAAGTTTTTTCCTGCCATCTTCTTCAACCTCAGGATGTTCACTGAAGGGGTCCATACGCTTATGAGAACTGAGGGCTGCTCTAACAGTAACACCTCCCGTTTTATTCTGTTGGCCCACCCTGTCAGAGGTGGATGTTGGTGGTATGGCAGTAGAGGCTGAACCAATGTTCTGTTCTGTTTTGCTGCCATTGACAGATGGCAGAAGGGCAGTCTGACAAAATGTGAAGGAAGCAAAGCTGTGCCTTTGCATTCCTACTCCATCTAGGAAAAAATGGCACCTGCTGACATTCATTGCAACTTGCTGAGTGCTTACGGAGACCAAGCAGTGGATGTGGGCACAGTGAGGCAGTGGGGGGTGTGTTTCAGCAGTGGCAGAAGCAACAGTGGTTCACTTCCACTGGTGCAGATTTTTATGAGCATGGTGTGCAGGCTCTTGCTCATCACTGGCAAAAATGTGTAGTTAATGGTGGTGACTGCTGAGAAACAGTGGTGTGCAACAGAGAACTTGCTCTATCACGTAGTTTTATTGTGCTCTTTGTATCTGTTGTAGTTTCCATGGAAACTACAGGAGGCATTACTTCTGGGGCAAGCTATGTAGAACTGTATATTGCTTTTTATTGCAATTCCTGTACTGCTTGATAATATATTATCTAATATGCAGAATACAAAGAAAGATGGTATTTAAACGCAACCCTGATAAACCATTTACGCTAGTATAATTTTCTGAATGCATTTTAGAATCAGGAGTATGCTGAAGGCTCTGTGTACACCGCAGGCTGGAGTTCTTGCCACAAACATGCATGCCAAGGCATGCTGCAAAATGAAACAGGTTGTTCTGGCATTCGGTATATTCCCTTTGTTCCTATAGACCTTCCACGCTTTGCTGTGCAGGAAGCTGCTTAATTAGTAACTATCTGTTAATTCGTAAGTTTTAATTAGGTATAGAGAAATACCACTTAGTCGTTCTCCCTAACTTCCTCACTAGTTACTGCTAATAAGGTACAACTACAGCTTGCACAGAAGTTAAGCTGAAGTAAAAAGCTACCTGTAAAGATCTATTCTGGTCTTTATTAGAAAATGTGTAGTCTGAGCTTCCAAGGAAGAGAGCTTACTGACTAGAGACTTAGCAAACAGAACTATTAAAATGAATGAATGCAAGTGGCTTAGAATTTTATGTGGAATGCATCTGACAAAGCCGAATTATTGCTTTATGTACACTAAACTGTTAGAGGATTTCCCGTTATGATTTATAATAAATCCACGTACTAGATTTCCTAATCTCCTGCTTTAGGTAATGGAGATGTAATGAGTAACAGAATGTCAGAGGATTAGCAGAAGGTCATCCTGAGTTGCTGAATATAGCCTGACATAATGCCTTAAAAATGGCTAAATACGATTGGACACGTTAGAAATCTCATCACTGTAGAAAGCCATGAAATACAAGGTAGACTCGCTTCTAAACTGCAAAATAAACTAAGCCTTGGAAGATCAACAGCATTAGAATAGCTTTAAATCTAGAACTTGCAGTGGGATAGGCAAACTACCACACTGGAAGCCTTTTAAAAAAAAATAAAAAAATTAACAGGGCCTCATCAGACAAATAGATTGAATGTAACTTTGACTATTTTTTTTTTCAAGTTGTAAAGAAATGGGACCATTATTAGATGACTACACACCAGAACACAGTATGGACCATGTATCCAGGAAAGGACTGAAACGAACAACTAGCTTTCTTGTTTACACTTGCTTGCAGCCCTAAATATTCTGCTATCTACACAGAGAAATGGGAGCCTGGGAAGATGGGCGGAGAAAGGACCTAGTGAAAGCTGTTAGAGCAGGGAGGGGAGGAGGTGGAGAAGGCAATGGGACAAATAAAGAGTAGGAAGCTGCTCTTATGCAGCTCCAGTCTAAACATTTCCCAGCTTGCGCAGAGGGACTAACTAGAAGGGCCTAAGCAGGAAAAAGCAGCAGCATACTATACAAATTACTTTGAATTTGTCTTAGGTTTCAGACATTTTCTTTCATCTTTATCTAATTTCATATCTAGATTTTTCTTATGCATCTTGATTCTTTCTTTAAGTGAATTACAAAGTGTGGGAAGCAAGGATTGTGGGGAATAGGCGTGAAGCCAAACGTGAGGGCAAATTCATGGCATCATCTGGAAAGGCCTAAAACAGCAATCAGATCTTGTTGAAAAAAAAACAAGAAAACAAAAAGCCACACTGGCTTAAGTAAACTTCCTTTTTTTCTTTAAGTGTAATCCAGGTAAAGGATCTGCGTTCCAATTCTGCAAGCTTTTTTCACTCACAGTCTGAAGAGAGCCCTGCTTGTGCTATGATGTATGGGGCAAAGGAATAAAACTAAACTAAAAAAGATGCTCCATTCTGGTCATTTCTGGTATTTCTGATGTTGCAAAAAACTGAAAAGAGAGAGTCCAGATATTGTACCTTCCAAGAGATGCTGGATCAAGACTCAAGTAGTAGCTCTGTAGCTCTACACTAAGTTTTGGATTTCGGGAGGGAGGGGACATGTCCTGTTGAAGAAGCCTGCATGTGGCTGAAGGGAGCACTGAAACTCACGTTGGGAAGTCTCACATAAATTCCTTTAAGCAACTACTATCCATCTTCAAAACTGTTTTTAATAAATAAATTTAAATCATACTCTGGCAAGCTAAACAGCTTAGAAAGTAGAAGTAGCACTTCTCTACACCGTTCAAATTTAGTTTCAATATTTTATTTTCTTGGCAAAGAAAATATCTCTACTAAGCTGATTTAAAATAGTGCACCTTACTAAAAGAAAGAAGATTATGTATGCTGTCAAGGTTTTGTTTGTTTTAAGCTACTGCG
Source organism: Numida meleagris (assembly GCF_002078875.1). Taxonomy (NCBI): domain Eukaryota; kingdom Metazoa; phylum Chordata; class Aves; order Galliformes; family Numididae; genus Numida; species Numida meleagris. Next base: position 2,784,844 of record NC_034418.1, read on the forward strand.
TGCAATACTTAAGAGTGGTAATCCAGACACACAAAAAAAATTAATTGGCTTTGCCTTGGCATTATTTTGAGGGCAGTTTTCTTGCCTTAATTGGTAACTTATTTAGAAGTCCATTTTCCAGCTAAATATGGCTTTCATGTTTGATGCATTGCTTGGGAGATATACCATATTTATTTTTATATGCATTTATGTTTGGATTTTTGTTTTTATAAAATTAGAATAATTCATCTGCAATTCGTGTCTAGCTCTATTTGTATGGAAACTAAAATTCAATAATAAACAAAAGCAAAATTTTTCTGATAATTTCATAAAAACCACAGTAAAACATTAGATAATTAAAAAACATTCATGTCTAAACATTTTATTTTTTAAATTTAAAACTGGTTAAACAGAGTTTTAACCAGTTTTATTTATTCATGATGAGAACATTGAGCAGCTTGTTTCATGTCACTATGTACCTGAAGACTTTTGGAACAGCAAGTCTCAGGCTACACATCCAACCTGAACTGGCAGATTAAGTGAGAAGAATAAAACCCACCAGTTTTCCATTTCCCAGAATTCTACTCCTGAATGATTCAATCACTGAATGGCAGTAATATGAAGTTGGCATGGATGTCATTTCTGTGCTTGTAAATGTATAGCTGCTGCCAGGGGATTGTTTAGCATTTAAGAATAAATTCTGTTTTCCATGGAGGAAGTAAATAATTTAGACACGGGTTATGAGGCTTCAACTTCAACAGCCAGCATTATTTAAAGAATAACAATTACTGAAACCGTGGTCATTTGTATCTTCTGAATATTGATTATACTTCTCTAACATATTAGCAAGTGGTTGCCCTTTAAGCATGGCTCTTTCAGCTTTTCCTGCGATTAAAAGAATATAATGTTTGTCAGTATAGAAACAATTCAGTCATTTCATTGTTAAGCAACAGTTCCTAGAAGCAGTTCCTATTTGTGCTACAGGGGGAAAAAAAAATGCTGGCTTTCTTTTTTTTTCTATGCATTCATTCTGATTTCCAGACTAGAACTTCCAAACTGAGCTGCTCATAAATGCTGAATAATGCTTACAGTGTGAAAAGATCAACTACAACATTGAGGTGGATTTTTTAGTTGTTTTTTTTCATTTTTCAATTTCTGTATCTTCTTTGTGGGTGTGAAGGGAAGCAGGATAAGAGTCAGGTTCTAACACAACACTTTTTTTGAAACATTAGATTTCTTTCTCACTCCTCTAGCATGGAAGTAGAAATTTTAAATATTCCGTTTCCTAAAGCCTTCCTCTTCTCCTCTCAGCATGTCCCTGAAAGAATCAGTCTCTTCTTTCCTTTCTAATTTAAGGAAAGTTGATTGACTGATATGTAGTTTATAAATATCCAGTTAATATTTTTTTCTAAAAACAGGGATTTATTTAAGTACACTGCCATTTAACTGAAAGTCCAACTGTACTATCACTTTCTCTCATTTTTTTTCCTCCTAGTATGCGGTGCCTTTAATGGTATTTCTTACTAAATTTTCTTACTACTTATTCAAGGAACTGGGACTGATGTGGATGTTTAACAGATGGCCTACACTTAAGTCTTTATGTTACTGTTACTGCTGTTGTAATTAAATAACTGCAAGGGATAATTTAAAAACTACAGATAAACCTACTGTAGAAAACAGATACTAGTAAGGTGCCCATCATCAATATCAAGTACCTTCTACATACCTTTTAAGGCCAGGCCTTCTGATCTTTCAGTCACTTCAGTCTGATGTGTTCTTAAAATTCCTTCTCACGTATGCCTAAAATACTCCTGACACTTAGCATCTGATAATTGCTACTTTCCACTTGGCTTTGTAAATTAACGCTGTCCAAGTATTTGAAGTTGAGGATTTTATGGTCTGGCCCTAGCACTAGAATGCTTTCCATTGCGGTCCTTGTTTACAGTAAGCTGGTGAATTTCTCAAAAATATAGCCAAAGTGGTAAGGAGAAAGCAAACAGTTACAGTGAGCAGAGGTGCCAAATGATGACAGCTTTTCTACAGAATGTCTAGGAAGAAGCTAAGATGGTGCCAAAATGCATGTGCTGTGTTTTCAGCAAAATAGCCTGCCCCGCAGAACCTCTGGGATAGCTCCGTGAAACCACATTCTGAACTACGTTTGTGTAACTCTGATATATCTTGATGGCTTTCACTGAAATGTGCCAGCAAGATCATCAGAAGAGGCTTCAAATTAATTACTTGTGGATAAAGTGTAAACATGCAGGAGTTAATTCTCTGGCCCTGTTCTATGACTAAACACAATGGCTACAGACAAGCTATACACTAAACTACTGTAACCGTATAACTTCTATTAGTTTTAAATAAGTCATCATTTTGGATGCAAAAATATAACTCCACTTTGATAGTATAAATATCCTTCTGTAAAGAGGAGCATGTTCGAAACAAAATAACCCTTTTTCCTCCAATGAGATTTGACTTAGCCTAATTATATCCTAGTATTAAAATATTAAATCCACTTACCATCATCCAGTGTGATGTCTTGTAGTCCTATCTGAAAATTCAACTCTCGATCTTCAGGTTCTGGTTTAATGTTAATAGCTGCCCCATCTGGTGAAAATGGAGATGAATCGCACACGCTATGGTGCACTAGGGACGAAGCTGCATTAAGACCTCCCAATGCAGGACTATGTGCTTGAGGGGAGTGCTGTCCCGAGTGACTTACAGTGGCTGGTGGGGGAGATGAGGCAGGTCCTGAGCTAGGAGATTGGTAAGGCAGAGGCTGTAGCTGGGGCGATGAAGGTCCAGACAGCGGTGAATGGACCAAAGGATGGGAAGCCGTTGGGGATGGGGAAGTGGACGCTGGGTTTGTAGAATGGTATGGGACTTGCTGCAGCTGGGGAGAAGATTGCCCAAGGGAGCGACTCATTGCAGAAGGGATGGAGGCCTGCCCAGCGCTTGGGCAATGGTATCCCATTGACGGCAGGTGCGAAGATGACTGTCCTGAATGTGCTGAGCGTGCTAGCGGGTGCCCTGCTGTACTTGATGTTGACACAGAACCTGGATTTGAAGAATGGAAGGGCATTGGTGGTAGAGCTTGGCAGCTAAGATTTATCAGATGAGGTACAGCTGTGTCTTGCTGAAATGAAATAGAATCAAATCCTTGGCTGGAGGCAGAGTTCATAGGAAGACCAGACTGTTCATTGTACACATCGTTGGACTGCATAGGCTGATAGGAAGGCCTCACAGGAGGTGCTGACGTTACCTGAAAAGACTGAACCACAGCAGGGGGCAAAACATGACACTCTTCGCTTGGACTAAGGTTTCTACCTTGCATATGCGACAGGTGGGATACTGCTGAGGTCACCATTGCTGTATACGGTGGTTGAACTGGACACACAAGGCTCCTGGGTGATGTTGACAGTAAATTGTCGTGAGGATGCCCTTGCTCTGGTGAAGGCAACTGAGTTCGGATAGAATGTAGGCCCTGGATGTTGCTTGTGTGAGGCAGTGCCAAAGATGGAACAGTAGACAAATCCACTTCATCTCTGTGCTCTTGCTTCATTATAACTAGAGAAAGTAAAATCGTGTATTACGATTCCGACTCATTTTCATCCTGTGATAAATGGTGATTACTGTCTGTGTATTTAATATCCTTGTTCTAATTTCTCTTTTCCTTTTGCTCAGCTTTCATTTTCTTTGACTTTAAGAATTAGCATTACAGGCATAAAGGGAAAAGAATCCTTCTAGCATTTATTCCCATCTAAACTACTCTCCCATGCAGTGTATGGCTCTTAAAGACATTTGCAGCCCAGCCAGAGAAGTCCAGCAGCACATCCAAAGGATACAGCACACCAAGGGTGGGTGTGTGGGGACTGCTGCCAGGCTCAGCTAAAAACAGTCAGAAAGGAGTTCAGAGTGAGGCACAAGGAAAAGGCAAATGCAAGTTTTTTTTTTTTTTTAAACGAGATACCAGACTTTTACTTGTCTTGTTGGTTTTTTTTTTTTGAAGCCACAGGATAGTGAAAGGATATTGATTTTTTTTAAGAACAAACAATAGAAAAATACTTTTTTACGTCTTGGTTGCTATTTTACATTAATGCTGAAGCGTTAAACATATTAATAAATAAAATGGATGTTTAAAACGTTTATGCAATTCTAGCTGCTATTATAAGTAGGCTTGCTTCTTATTTAAGCAGTAGGTTTCATTACTTCCACTGTTTGGTTATGGATTTCTCACACAAGATGCATCTTAGAAGATATTTTTGTAATTATCTTAGGAGCTGATATTCTTAAGAATCACATCACATAAATTTGTTGTGTTATCAAATATATACCTAGCGCACCACGTACTTAAGTAATGTTGCTCAAATCATGCAGGAAGTGTGTCATTTTAGAGTACAAGAAGCAAGCAGAGATTATTTTCTATTGTGTAAATTAATGGAAGCTTTCTTTGCCAGCATACAAATTATCTTCAAGAAAATTGTTTCAATGTTCATATCTGACTTTAAAAGCCTCCTTCACGTCTGACCTCAAGTGCCCTGAACAGTGCTAAAGGATCTCAATCCATCATTTGTCCCCTGTGCACTGTGACCATTCTCAATGGGCATGAATTTCTTAATAGCAAGGAAGCAGCAGGCAAAGCAGCAGGCACCGTCTATCGAGTAGCTCTCACGCCGAACAGAAAGGATTAAGCCTTTTTTTTTTTTTCCAACTGAAACACATGCAGTTTTCACTTCTGTTCAAGTTCCAAAGTACTTTCTCTGAACGGGCTGCAATATGTCTGGAAAAAAAAATACTTTTCTTTGTTTTCCTTACATCTAAAACTGCTTTTATGGATATTTGATGGGGGGGAAGAAAATGCATAGAACCTCATATTCTGTGACCTCATTGCCCCCATGTCATCACTGGTTTATTAGAAGAGCAAATTCTGAGATTTACTATCGTTCTCAAAGAACGGTAAAATGCAAATTATTCTGTAAAATGCGTAATCAAAAAATACTTGGCTGTAGTTGTAGCACTGTAGCTTATTACTCTAGATTTCAGTATTTTAATCAGTGAGCTTAAATAAGGTATTTTACAGACTGTTCAAAGCCAGTCTTCCCTACCTGTCAAAGGCACAAAGACTGTCTGAACTACGTTCAAACATTTACCGTAGAACAAGAAATAAAATGCAGCTTTTTTTTGTTTATATTTAATACCTGGTGTGTAAGTAAAACGCTGAGATTGGCTTTTTTTCCTCTTGCCATTGCAGAGATAAAACTGCACCTGAACTGCAGCTGTAATAGTTTTGTTGTGGTATGGCGGAACTTCAAGTATGATGTTTGCCTGTAAGAAAGTTTAAATGAAAAAATTTTGTGTATTAAATGCAAATGAAACTGCCATTAATCACAGAAGAACTAAAACAGTTTTGCTATAAAACTAAAGCAAATTGATATTCTACAATGGATGAACTTCAAATGTATGCATATATTACGTATCAAAATGGTAGTATTAGCAAACTGTTAACCAGAGATGTTTTTTCTTTCTTAATCCCAAGCATTCTGAAGGTTAACACTTGTAATTAAAGAAACACATCTAAATGATGCTTTGTTTACCTGCCAGTGCATAAAACACAACGGGAGTCAAAGAATTGCACTTTGGATCATTCAAGCTTGAAAGAAAGATACTAATGCACTGGAAATTACTTGTCATCTTACAAAACTTATCTTCAGTTTTCTTTTTGTCCAATTTGAATTTCTTTCTGCAATGCTTTCTCAAGCATACTAGTTCTTTCAGCACATCATCTTAATGGCTAGTTTAAAGAATCAAGACTATTTAGACGTCTCCAGTTGTCTGTCTGAATCAGCCAATGATCTACTTTGCTAAATGAAGTCTAAATTTCAGAACAATGAAGATGAGTAGTTCCTCACTTGAAAACATGATTTCTAAAGAAAGAAAAAGAAAGTTTCTCACCCCTTGACACTTTTCCCTAATTATTTTCCCTTCTACCTCCCACTGAGGTCGTCCATCTGTTGGGAGAAATTAACAAATTATTGAAGCAAAAAGCATTTTCTGAAATCCTTAAATGCTTAATCTTAAAATTACTTGAAGTGCATTTACTGTCAGTCATAAAGCAGCAGTTCAGTGAGAGGTACAGCTGCCCGAGACACACTGCAATCTGTTTAAAACATACAGGGATTCTTGGGAGTTTCAGTACCACACCAGCACTGTGAAGCTGGCTGTTGTGCAAGGTTCTGCATTTTAATAGCACCTGCTGACAAACAGCTGTGGCTGGCTCTAAAGGAGGCAGGGTGGTTGGAGAAACTTTTTTTCCAAAACATTTTTTTAAATGAAGTTAAATACTAATACTACTTAGGATTATTCAAAGAAGCATGCTGAAGGTTTACAGGTTCAGTCCCCATATGAGAAACAATGTATACCATATCTTCTGTGCATATCCAAAGGTTATACATTTAAGACAAACGTGCTCCAGAGCCAAAAGGGCCTGTACTTCAACTATGGGGCAACCTGTCTGTGCTGCGAGGGAAGTCACTTCACCTGGGTGAACCTTCTTGTTCTGACCTAGCATAACCTGTTATCTTTCATCTACTGTCTAGCAGCAATGTTCCCTCAAAAGGGCTTAAAAGTACAGCTTGAAAAAATACATATCAAAATATATTAAAAAGCAACTTATATTTGCCAATTAAAATCAACACTACACTTTTACTTAAATATTGAAGGTAAAACCAGGATGTAGAACTGGACTTAGCTGTAACCTTTTTATTTACTTTGTTTAGTGATAAATGCATTACTCAGAGATGTTAAATTATCCAACAGTCCTTCCTGGTTCTGTATCTGCTCTGGATTTGCACTGTTATCTTAATGCTTCTTCCTACAATTAGTATCTATAGAAAATACTTGAAAATTCAGGACTGGCTGTCCTAGTACACTGATGTCTTTTTCCCTAATCTTCCCTCTAGTATCGAGAGCGTAACATTATCAGGTTAAACTATCACTGCTGGAACCTGGATACCTGGTTTCAACTTTTCAAGAAAGAGTAGCAAAGGTATTTTCATAGGGTTTTTGAGTGTTGAATTCCCTAGGCAAAATTAAATTGGTATGCAAATAGCAGTTACTTCTGGTAAACGATAAAACTACGGAAAAAAGGGCTTAACTCCAGATAAGCAGCAAAATTTTTCTACCAGTTTTCCGCTTCGACATTCCATTAATTGGTGATATCAGAATTGTCTGTAATTTCTTAGTAAATTTTCTATCTGTATTTGAGACTAGCAGGAACTGCTGCAACCACCAAAACATAGAATGCAACTGTGAAGTCCTAGACTTTAGGTAAAGAATTGAATTTTACTAACAGGTTTTGCGATGATGTATATTTTATTATATATTATTAATATATTTATTGATAAATACTTCAAAATTTTAACCTGAAATAACAGGAGGGCCAAGCCACTGCCTTTGAAAAAGCTCTGATTGCAACCAAAGCCTCAAAGCAAAATAAACATTTATGTTCCATATAATGATTAAAAATTAAGTAACATCAACATTATCAATGAAAAACAGTACATTTCCCTTAGTTCCCATATTCATTTTGCACCTTTTATTATATTAAGGAAGAGAAAAAATGGTATGATCCATCAACTGCATCTTTATTCAAAGCCAGTTATCCTGCAGCTGTCTTCCTGAATCACAAGTGCTATTCTCAGCAATCACTGCCAACCACCACCTATAGATCACAGCTCAAACTGAAGTTTCAAATTGCTACTTCTGAGTTCATTTTTCTTTTTTAGAAACACCCTTTCTTCTTCAAATTAAGCTCAAGCAGTGTTTTTTGTTTTGTTCTTACGAAATATAAGCAGGGAAGCATTTACCTTGTCCTTTTTCAAAAAATATAATTTTTGATTCTGGAAGGAAATTAGATCCTGTTACCACCATTTCATGGCCTCCATTGACTGAGCAACTATTGATGCTGTATTTTTCAATCTGAGGAAGTTCTTGAGCAGATCGCTGAGCTTCAAAACAAACAAACAAAAATATTACTCATAGTTTTAACCATAGCAGTAATAATTCTCCTATGGTCCTAAACTAAAGAATCAGATCTGAAACAGTCACATATTTATGTATATAAATTGTAATTGTGCATTATTTAACCTTTGTTTGCTGCATTTACGTAATTTCAACACAATTATTAAAAGACACAACAAGGAGCCATGAAACCCAACAGATCCTACCGTTACAGCAAATGCAAATCTAAATTTAGGAACAGTAAATTACAAAAAAAAAAACCACACAAGTATTTTAAAAGCTACTTTCTTATTTGATACATAAAATGAGTTCTAGCAGAAACTGAGAATAAGGTCACATTTTGGTTCCTTGCTGCCAGCATTTAAAGACATGAACTCCCTACAAGTTCAGTTGCTTGATCAAGTAATTGCTGTAAAAAGCCAAGGAATGGTACAGATTGTTGCAAATGAAAGGTATTATTTCTTTCTAAAATGAGTACTTACTTTCACTGCTGCCTCCTTTCGCATACAGGAGCTTCTTAAGCTGCTCACTGTGTGACTGCAATATTAGGTTTAAAGTCTAAAACTGCTGCTCCTCGGAACCTTTATGGTGCCCAATGGTAAGTACCATCCTCAAATAAACACGTATCATTTTTCTTAATTAAGCTCCTTACACACAATACTTTTCACACACAATCATTACATATATTCTGACAATAAATATCGTCAGAATGACATCAGGAAACAGAACGACATGCAGGAAACATGAGTATGAATTACATATAGTTAAAGCAATCTTACAGCATTCAACAGGTATGGAAGCAGTCTGCAGAGATAAGACTTTTCCACTAGGTTGTGGGATGTGAACACGAAACACGAGTCGGACTCTGGTATTCTTTCTTCCAATATCTGTCTCTCCTTTACGGAGCTCAATATCTGAATTGCGAAGTTTCAAAATACCCGCACAATCGATACTGGAGATAGGTGAGGAAGGATGGATTAGAAGAGAAATGGAAGAAAATGAATCAAACTTTTGCTTAAGAATACTCTGCAAGCCTTTCTGTTAAAGAAGGAAGAACATTCAAATTTTCCCCATGTTATGCTGTTCTAAATGTTTACATTAACAGATCTGTTAGTGTCAGAAATGTAAGCGAATTTGTATACATTCTGTCTTACAAACATCTAGCTGCTGCTTTTTTGAACCTCTAACGTTGTTCAAAGTAAGCTATGTAACACAGTACACATTTACAAGGATGATATTTAGTGCTGCTTGGGAAGAGAGAATGACAAAAGTGCAGGCATCACATCCCAGCTACCATTCTGTATGGTTATGGATTATTCATATAAGCCACACGATACTTCAGTCAAATAACACAGAAGCTTCTGAAGACTGTTACTGTGGGTTCGGAGCATTCCATGGAGCTAGCATAAGATCCGTATCTTTAGGAAATCCAAGTTGGCCTCAGAAGTCTCATTAGAAATAAATATGCTGCATTAACAAATAATTGTGCTTCACTCATTTCACTGACTCTCCAAGTAGAACAGAGCAGTGTAATTGTTGCTAAAACCAACCAGTATTAAGCTATGATTTGGCACATTCTACCTGGCAAGATGTGAAATGTCAGAATAACTCAACTGCTAAAAAAAAAAAGAGAAAACGCCTGTCAGGATATGAGAAGTCAGACAACCACATTAATGAAAAACAAGCAGCTGCACTCTACCAGCCAGTTACAGCTCACATGCAATTCTACAAATGTAGGGTCATATATATGTATAGATTAGATGGGAAAGTAAAACCCCAAGTCGTTCATCTTCCCATCAATCACATGAGCTTCCTTGTCTTCCTGCTTCGTTACTTCTAATGTTACCTGAAGACTTATTTCTGAGTGCTGACGCATGTGTCATGAATCACACTTGTGGAAAATACGCGTTTTTACTGGATGTTTCTTTAGTACAAATTGGGAAAAAAGAAAAAAGACATATCAACTAAAGAGCTGCAATGTACCTGGCTGACATATTATTTTCAGGAAGAAGTGGTATTTCCAAAACTTTTGTGCTGGCAATTATTATCTCCTGACTTGCTGTAGCAACAGTTTTTCCAGTGATGCGGTGCACCTGGTAAAATGCGTGAGGTCTCAAGTAGCGATCATCTGCAGTTCCGATGAACATCTGCAGGTTTACAGGCTTTTCGCTGTAGCCCAGGAGCTGACAAAAAAAGCAGATGAAGTAAAACGTTAGTTGATTTTTCTGCATTTGTGTGAAAGAGCAGTACTCAGTGTGTATGCTTTCTCAGTCTCCTGTGTTTTTTTTTTGTTTTGTTTTTTTGGTTTTTTTTTTTTTTTTAGAGCAGGAGTATGAGGGGAAAGAAAGGAACCAGGTTGGAATTTCTGTTCCTGTTGTTTTTCTGGGCTCAGTGATCTCTGGACCATTACTACAGCAAGGGAACTATGCTGCTTTTCAGACTTGGAAGGCAAGGAACTCTGGATTCCTTTGTCCTCAAATCTCCTTGTACCTTGGAAAGATCAGTCCAGTTCAACTTCTACCACACGACTAAAGTAGCCTGGCTTCAGTTCTGAAACTCAGATTCTGTCTCCTCCTTGACTCCAGCTACTAAGAGTAATTCACTTATACATAGGCAAGCAGAAAAACAGATTTAATAATGTTAAATCAAAAAGTCACAACTTCTCCGGGCTTGAACAATCCTTACCTCTTCAGATCCTTGTTACACTGAAGGAAAAGTACCTGCCACTAAAGGTACACATGCTTAAAGTCATGGCAGCTTTTATCAAAAGCAATATTCTGTCCTATAATTGACTAATTTCCATCAAATTTCTTACAGGATTTCATTTATTTGCATCTATATATGTACTACTACTGATAGGCTTATGTTCTTTCAAACATATAAAATCTTTGTTCTTGAGCTTCCTGTACAAAGAGCTAAATTCAGAAAAAAACCCTAAACCATCAGTCACTGAGTAACAACAGTTTAGATTACCAGAGTTGATGCCCACGTAAATAAGTGCAATATTGAAGCATTTACAGATGTCAAAGGACAAACGAAGCTGCTGTGACCATCAGTGTTCGGACAGGTTTCTTGCCCTTCATTTAAGTCACCTGTAAACTACAGCAACACAACCAGCTCCCAGCACGTTCTACTCTTAATTATCATTCCAGTGAAAGTGGGACATAGGGACTCATATCAATTAAGCATAAGTTCCTTTTAATACTCGATGCAAGGCTTCATCTTTCCAAAGTATTTTATTGTAATGCCAAAACACTCTTGTACAAATCTCTATTCTTTTAGAGTACTTGAAGTAAATAACATGTAAAGAATACTTAAGTACATATATTAATTTAGCATTTACAGCAGCCACCTCTGCTGAAATTTTCAACACTGTGACTCTACCATCCATCTTCCTCAGCTAAAATTAAGTCTAACGTGATGAAACAGAGGCTGAATGTGAGCACTGTGAAATGTATCCACTCTTAATACTAGGAACTATGAAAATTACAAGCCAGACCTATTCAAAAACTTGAATAACTTCCAAACAGGGTCACTGTGACAAAGCCGATTTCCAGTTAAAGCTATGCCTCCCTTCCTTAACAATGGATATGTACACAACAGTTCTAGAGATAACAGCAATGAGAGACGGACTCACAGAACTGGGCCAGTCTGTCAGCAGTCAGGGGAGACTCATTCCCCTGCAGCAGTGTGCACAGAGCAGGAGCTTAACTCAGTGAAGCGAAGTATAGCTGGTGCCAGCAGCTGCAGTGGTAGAGCCTCAGAAGCAGCATGGCTGTGCTTCTCATGTGCACTGCTCAGAACTGTTTCTAACTCTACTTCCACTACTCCCAAGCAAAGGTTCACCCTCTATGCTTGGCTCGGATACGTTATGGAAGACACAGAGGGCCGAGTTTCCAAACATTGTTCTGCAAAGTGTGCTGGAGGAAGGGAAAGAGGCAGAAAAGACAGACAAAAAAATCCCCATCCCACCAACAGATTAGTTATATATCGGCAAGGTATCAAGTGCATTTTCCGAACAATGATCTTGTAATACAAGCTTGTACACGTGCGCTGTACCCCTGGTTTATATATACTACATTAAACAAAAGATAAATGTCAAATTCAACGCTCCAACAACATTGCAAGGAAAAATACTGTAATGAAAGAATACACTCATATAATAATTTAGAGGAAACCTATGCATGTTACGAATCAGAAACATAAAGCATCTCATGATTAAACGTGTTCTATAATAACATTAACACAACCCCCAAGGATTTCATACACACTGAAAAGCAATACTAGCTTAAACCAGTCTCAAAACAAAACCAAAGAAGCTTCCCTCCACCACCACTGAACTGTGTTAATCAGATGCTTACACTACGGCTGTCTCGTGCACTGCTGTAAAGCACCTGCGGTGAAGTCCTGTTAAAGGTACTGGGATATATACGGTTAGGCAGTGTTATAACATGCTGGAAAACTAGAAGAGGCTTCATAAAATTTTACTTTTTCATACAAATGATTTATTGTGTTTATTGAATGTTTGAAGTTAAAAGATAACGTGAAAAGAAAACAATTGTAAAATGATAAATATAAATAATGTGTATAAGTAAGTGTGGCGATTAAGTAAGCTGGGCAGTGGTGAAGAAAAGGAATAACCTTGTCTCCTGTGCTGCAGAGTGTAATCAGGGCCTGGTCACAGAAACAGGAGCTACAGAAAACAAAGGAAACACCTTTTTCGAGCAAGCAACGTGCAGCTTACTTACGGTGTTTTCATGTTTAAACATCGTGCTTCCAACAGCAAAAAAAACAGCAAACCTAATTGCCTGGGGAAGCTGTACACACGAGCTGAAACTTTAGGCAGCTGGAAAGAGCTGCTTTAGATTTTAGCACTTTCGCTTCTCTTGTCTAGGCACGCATTACAAGGATTCCACAAGAGTAAACCAGCAAATTTACACAGCATTGTTCATCAAAGAGAAGATTCTGCTGGGGGACAGTGAGTCAAGGTGTTAGTGAAAAATGAGATGAGTGTTTGTGGAAAAGATGTCTGCACATCATTAGTAAGAAGGTAGCTGGAGACTACTGGGGACTAAAACGAACTGAGTCTTACAGTGATGGTAATCTCCAGAGTCTGCTCACTGCACATTTCCCTTGAATAGTGTCTTTCTGAGTAAGTGCTCCCATAGTATCTTTTCAGCATTTTTTGGTCTTTTCAGAAAGGCCAAACTAATACCAGAGTGGGATGTGTTAGTCAGAAAGAGCAACAGTTGTCTCTCAATTACATTCCTACAGTATCTGTGACTGTGATTTATGTTCACACTGTGATGGGAACAGCTACAGATCTCTAATTCTGGTTGAGAGCTGTTTTGCATTTAAAGCACAACTTCCCTTTTATTCGCTAAATATGATATTAATCTCCCTTAGGAGATTAATAGGCCTACAGAATGACTTCTGAAAACATACAATCCATATGTACCTTTCAGGAATCACTTTGGACTAGCTACTCTTTTTACACTGCTTTGGTTTTCTTATGGACAGCCCTCTGAATTAACTTCCATTGCTTCTGCTTCTGAAACTAAACGATGGAGCTGAGGTCATAACGTAAGTCCAAATATAGTATTATACTAGCAATAGTATTCTGTGAGCATATACATGAGGATTACTTCTTTTACAGAATCATTCAAGGCCCTCCCCTCCCGTGCCACATTCTGTGCCTAGCACAACACGAACATGCCATTAAAAACAGCCCATTTCACACCATTCCTGGGAACAGAGGACAATGCTGGATTACTTTGTTAGTTCACCTTGAAGTACTCCTACTTTATTTAACTGTAGTTGTGTTCAGCAGTATGCTGGAGAGCATGAATGTAACAAGAACAAGCTTGGTGACGGCAGGCCTTATCTACTGTGACAAAACCTTTAAACCTTTACACCCGCCATCCTCAGTCCCCACTGGAGACTGAATTACCAAGGAATCCGAACTAACCAGCGATGTGACAGCCTCCCTCCAAAGGAAAGATGACACGTGGATCCTGAATTGCCACTGTTGATGCAATACCTATCTTGTGAATAATGGAGACTTACTATCCACAATCAACTTCAGATTAGGAAAAACGACGTATTTGGGAATTTAAAAATGCATTAAACTATAGCTTTGTTTTCATTCAAAAAACATTGACTCTTAGAAATGTTGATTCAATGACAGTGGAGTTAGTTACACTTTCTTATTAGCTCATTTGTGTTAAACACAATACTATATAGTGAACAGCCCAAACATTTAAGTTAATCAAAAAACATGCTACTTTTATTTCAATGAAAACACCTACATAACTTAAGAAAGCACATATCACGTTTTGTTCAAGTATCTAGTGAAGCTTTGGCATCTGTTACTTGAGCTTACCACAGTAGATAATCCATGATGTGCACAGTGAGAACATAATGTTTCTGCATAGCTCGTAGGTATCTAAACTAAACCATTCACAAACTACTGGTAAGTGCTGCAGAACTGCTATGATGAAGATGCATTACAAGAAATTGCTACAATATCAGCCTGAGTCTCAGTCACGGGACATTCACAGAAAGACACTAACAGAAACAAAAGGGTTTTTCTGGTTTGTTTTTCTCCCCATGCATATCAATGGAATAAATGCTGGAACGCACACAATCTTACAGCTGCGTGCTACAAAAAAAATTACTTTTAAAAAAATACACCACTTTCCCAGGAGTAGCGAGCAGCGTGCTGCAGCCAACTAATAAGTTACTGCATGCTGTCACTACTGACCTCTAGAAACCCTCCTCTGTAACAGAATACCGATACACCACCCACTGCTTTGCTGAGGAAACTCAGCCAAGTTGCTTTTGTGTTTCTATATCGTTTCCATAGCAAAGGTCAGTGCATGCGTAAGTTAAACTAAAGCTGGAAGGCTAAAGACTGAAGGTCACAACAGGATAAGCCAGAAGAGCTTCACGCCAAAGCAGTTCCAGCCTCATTACTACACTGCACACAGTAAACTCACGCAGGTCAATACTTGGTTTGCGATTTTTACCAAGCATAAAGAGAATACGTTCACGAGACATTTTCGATCATCAGGATCAAAATAACTAGTTATTTCTTCCTTGAGAGTCTCGTGACAGCTGGATGCATCGCTGTGGGGTCTATATTCCTTAAAACAACTTTTTGAAGTTACACAGTAAGGGCAAAAGAGGAGAAAAGGTCCAGTTATATGAAGGCAAAAGGAAATACAAAGGAAAGACAAAGCTGTTTTCTTGTATTAGGTGTTTTTACTTTCTACAATTGTATAAAGAAAGACATGGTATAATTCACCGTGCTATCTAAACAACCCTAAAAGAAAGGAACTTCTACTATGCAAGTTTTACTTTTCTTTCAAACAGCTGTTTACCAAACAAAACCTGCCAGACCTCACCACAGTAATATAATAAAGAAAAAAAGCCTCTGAGATGTTTTGTCCTCTGAGGCAATGGAGATGTGACCAACAGGCTTGGAACACTCCGGCTAACAATACCCAAGAAGCGCTGAAGCAACACAATGACTAACAAACACTGGTGGTGCAATTTACCAGAAATGTATCAACAGTGGCATTTTGAAAAGCTTGAAGCAAGCTATACATACAAAACCAAGAAATGAGAGTTGAGGGAAGTTATCGAAGTCAATGACTACACCCATCGCCTTGTGGCCTTGCAGAGGGGCAGGAAGTGCTGGCCTACGATCTCCTGTGTTTTGTTTGCATGAAACAGGAGGAGTTCACTGCAAGAAAACTCCATCCAGATTTCTCTGACCATACATACCCCCATCCACTGGCTCAGAAAGTCTGAGCAGTGCATGGGAATGTCTTTTTTTTTTTTTTTTTTAAATTTCATTCTGAGTCCGCAAAGGTTCCAATGTTACAAGAAGTTAAATACCTAATTTTAAAATTAAATATGTACAAACAAAACATCTACTTCCCCTTCCTGAACTGCAGTACTATTTCCAATCAGTTGATTATTTGATGTAGGAAGGAATAGCATGCGTATCAGAAAAGCATCCTCCTTCCTCTTTTGCTAATAAACTCGTCAAGTAGACTGACTTGAAGATCTTATAATAATACAGACCTCTGTGATTCAGAATAAATAAATAAAAAATAATGAAGTATGAAAGAACAAATGTTAATAAACTACTAGACTGTGGCACAAGTCCAGACTAAAAGCATTCTAAAGGTCATCACAAAGACAAATGGGTCCTGCAAGGGACCAAAACAAAAATACCAGTGCATTACTGGTCATAATACCAGACAATCATACCACGTACAGAACATCCTTCAAGGTTTAAAAAGCTAGATTTTCTATTTCTGAAATCTCACGCACACTCACTGCTTGCAGATAATTTGAAAGCATTTTAAATACTAATTTCAGGCATATTTTTGAAGAGTATTTCAGCTCTGACTCTCGTCCCATTCTATGTTACCAAAAAAAGGAAAGCAACTCAGTTAAAATAGCAGTAGACTAGCATTACAACTTCACACAGTGCAGAACTGCTAGCTACATCAAACTAGCCATCACAATACGTGACCCACGTTCAGTTTGCTCTACGCTATCCAAAAAATAGCATTATTTCTGATCTTCCAAATTCCAATGCCAAATTATGCTATGGACAGTTTTCCAGAGGAGTGTTTCAGGGAAAGCCCACGTAACTTACAGAACAAGTGTAATGTGACTTTGGGAAAAAATAAAAGTACTACTTCTTTACATCTTAGTAACCACATGACACAAAAACCAGACAACTGGGTCATTACAGATCCAGTATGCCACATTACATTTTTTTTTCCATATTCAAGCATTTTCTAGATTGAGTATTTGAGCATATATTAGATGCATCAGTATGGGATACTATCTATTTGGGGGATTCTGGAGTGGAAGATGACTATATAGTCATACATATCTCTTCTTAAAAAGATATTTACGTTTAGAATCTCATCCAAAAGTCACTGCTTTGTCCAATACAGCCAGTTACATGATTCACGAAGGCTGCACTTTCCTTCTCCCTTCTACATAAATTTGCAGGTTGCTGTCACCAAACAATACTAAGCAATCAGAGCTAGGATGCAATCTGCCTTCTGGTGATGTACAAAGAAGGGGAAAAGTTCAAGTCAAAAAAAAAAAGCGTAAGAATTGAAAAAATGAAGACAGAAAGAATGGGAAGGGTCGTGAGACACAGGAAAAAAACCCATGCTGCTTATTGGGCTTTGAGAACAATAAGGAGAATCCTGATATAATAATACCTGTTGCTCAAGAACTTACATGAATTGGTCACATAGAACACCTGGAAAAAAGTGACAGCACAGAATTACAGGCCAGGAAGTGAACGCTCATTTAGACAATCTTTCATTAACTTATTTTTCTTGGACCATCTCTGACATTTCTCAGCTAGATCCTTCTATGCAGGTTACAGTTACAGTGCACTTGAACTCAGGCAGAGTTCCATAGGCTTTCAGAGGAGGCCTTCCTGTTTCAGAATGTATCAAGTAGTTCACAAATCAGTTTACTTTTTCTCCCCTCCCAACTCTTCAGCCATGACCTTCAAGCACTGCGATCACACTACACAGAGCTGACCTTCAGTCCCTCTTTCACAGCTCTCAGGTAAGCGGTTTCTGTGATGATAAGTACATACATCAATTTTTCTTTAATACTTTGATTTTTAATCCAACACCTTTCCTCAACTGTAACAGTGTTGAGCGGTCCATACACATTTTGCATGATGCTCCCCCTCCTCTGTTCTGGCAGATACAACTACTCTAAGAGTTCTGCTTAAGGCAGAGTAACTGATGAAAGACTCTACCCCTTAAGCCCTTTGTATTATGGCAAAAAAAAAAAAAAAGACACTTATTTATGGTACAAGCAAATTCCTAACAGCTATCACTGCCCCAAATTGATACTGCACACATGAGGCACTTAATCCATGAGTGGAACCTACACAACACCTGTTGCAGACGTGCCATCATTTTAGAATAAAGCTCCTCTCATCACTGATCACACCTAGACCCATCCCCACTGTGGCAGCACTTTGCCACAGGACAGGCACTCCCTGCATGCAGAACAAGGAGCTCTAAAGCCCCTTGGTGCAGCTGACTGGAAGGTCATTGAGACTGCCTTCCTCAAGGGGAACAGAACAAAACATCAAAATAAAATACTTGTTGTGCACAACAATAAGTGGTAATTTTTAGAGCTGTTGGGTTTTTTTTTAATAAATAATTTTAAAGCATGAAGCTAAAAAAAGAAAAACTATTCCTGAGAGATCCTTACTGTGTTTCTGCCCGCTCTGAAATGCTCTAAGTCATTATCCAAGTGAGGACTCATGAAAATCCCTGACCGCTTTAGAGAACAGTAAAATCGCATTGGAGCAAATTGTATAACATAATGTTTATGTGATTATGTACACATGAGCTGGGGCAAGAGTGAGAAATTCAAGGCATTACGATCATTAATATAAGATTTAGATGAAATGCAGCAGCTATATTTTAAAGGCTTTTTAGATATGTAAAATAAGTAGTTTAACCCACTGAGTTCGGTGAAGGTAGAAGTTTTCAGAGGCAGCCTTTGTCTCCTGACCATACAATACAAAATTTTCACACAGTTTGCATGAGACAATTTCAAAACGTCACCTTCCTCCTTGCTAGCCATGCTGCCAAGGTATTTATTTCTTCCCTGTGGGCCTTTCCTGTCAGCCTTATCTCGTGGATTTTTCTACCCAGGTAAAATAAGTACTGCCAAATTACATGGACTAGCTAGAACATACTCTCAGGCAAGCAGAGATTAAAGCCACAGGTACCTGCTGTTTAGAATTTTTGCCACTAAAAAGCTGAGAACAAGGGAACTTCATTACAGAATTTGCTTCCTTAAAGTCAATGAACTTACAAAACGAAGCATGATGCTCAACTAATTTCGTTTCCTCACATTTGGAAATAAGCTGATTAAATGTACTCACAACAGATGATGCCAAATTTGTCAGAAGCTTAGTCTCCTAGCAACTGGTACAGTACAGCATTAGTAATAGATTAATGACATGTGCTAATAGATTAATGGCTTGAAGCTACGTACTATCTTAAAATCTTTATTTTAAATAACACATCAACTGTACATGCAGAACTACAGAGGCTTCACAGTTTGGAAATTAGATGTTCTTTCTATAAAACTTCGTACAAAAGCAACAAAAACTTTGAGCACTCAGGCCTTCAAGCACCCATACCCTGCCTTGTCTGACACCGCTTCACATACAGACACGTAACGAGAAGATGCTGAGTACAGTACTGCAGTGATCACACACATGGATCTAACTGAATGGTGTAGGGCCAAGAGTACAAAGAAAAAGTCAGGCAAGCTGTAATGCATATCGTGTACTGAAGTCATGCAGCAAACTTCTAGAAGCACTGGAAAAGATTGCACCTTTGTATTTAAATGGTTTATGTCTGCACACTATACTATTTACCTTTCACCAAACTTGGCCCTTAGCATAGTGTTTTTACCAGCAGCAAGTAAAAAGTTAATTCAAATCCTTCTTTTGTTTCAAAACAATTTCCTCTCTCCCATCAAGCACAACAATTAATTTCTAATCCAGCTGGAAGAGACCTAACTGCAAAATAGAATATTGATTTGCACTTGTATTCAGTTTAGAGTGGCACAGCACAATGCACGTGTTTAAGCATGAGACTGTGAAACTAGAAATACTATGCCCATTTTTAAAACAGTATTCTTGTCATGGTGAGGTATTTCACAGTTCTTATGTGAATAAATACCTTTGAAAAGAGTGAGCATAAGTCATGCAGGTTACAGAGCTGTTTTTCTCTAACTTACATCTAAGCACTGCTTCAAAAGCATCAAGTAGTTCTGCGAGCAAATGAAACTCCCCGTGTATTTGTCTAGCCTGGTAAACATCAGCAAAACTAGCTCCCTTAACACAAATACTTGTGCAAGACACAAGCACCTAGGGGAAAATAAATAAATAAAAACATAGCTTCCAAATGCTCAGCAGAGACTTATTTTGTCAGCAAAAATCTCCCAAGATTCTGTCCTTACTGAGGATGTATTAAATTCCAGTGCCAGCTACTCTGGCATGTCAAAATTGTCTACTTGTTCTCTACCGACTAAAGCAACACAATGCTCCACAAGAAGAAATCTTCCCAGTTAACCACTCTCAGATTCCAGCCTAGCTCAGGCATCCTCTCTTTTCCCTAGCATGCAGCACAGACACCCCTGCTGAGCACCTGACTGCTGCCTCTACTGCACTAAGAAACCTAGCAGGTCTGCCAATAGGAGGCTTGAGTTGGTTAGGTCATGGTATCCTCACCAAGAGGAAAACACTGAGGAACTCCATAGGGAACATGAAAGCTGGCTGAAGAGCTCACAGTAAGAATGGAAATGAAACAATGGTGGAAGATAGCGATGATGAAAGACATTCAGGGAAGAAAAGATGTGATGACAAGATCCAGTCCTTCTTTGCAAAGAGAGAAAGGAAAGGTACTGATGAAAAAGTCATAAAAAGAAAAGAGGAAGAATGAAAAAAAGAAGGTAAGCTAGCTGAAGAAACAGAGTTGGGTAAGCAGACCAAAGAACATGATTAAGTGTCAGCCTTCAAGAACTGCATTAGACGAAGAGCTTGGAGACTGCAGGAAAAAAGTCAGTCCAACAGATTTAATTTCTGCTGGTTTATCTTTCAATATATATGTATAGCTTCAGAACTTGAGAGAAGACAGTAACTACTGGTAAACTAATGCTAAAGTCTGCTTGGCACTGAGTAAGACATGTACACACCTCACCTCACAGGGAGCACATCTCAGCTCATGTACCTACAGTTACAGCCACAGCATCAAACACCCATGCATCTTGCCCTTCAAAGATACGATGGTAGAACTTTCATATGAAAGCCAAGTCGAATCTATCAGGACCTTACATCTAACTCTGATCTCAGCAGCAATTGGTTGGTGTTTGCAAAGCATGTAAACACTATGCTTCAGATGTCTTTAGCATTTACAACATTTAGCAGTAAGGAAGCCTGGCAAAACAGCTGTTAATGACCAGTACTAGGTATCAAAACAGGTAGTGTATCACCACCCTCTTAGTCAGAAAACTGTTGCCTGCATTGCTGCATTTACATCAGTTTCACTTCTGAAAAAAACAAACTGTTCTAAGAGACAATAAAGCTTGCTCGATTCTGTTAACACAATGGAAACAATGACAAGACACAAGGCGGGGGAGGAGGGGAGCAAGTCTTGCCCTTACAGATTAACAGTCCAAATCTAAACTAACTTTTATATTGCACAGGTTACGTCTAGGGCAAAATCTTACCCAGGAAGGAATGTCAGCTTCACAGAAGGTAAAAATTCACAGTATCATAAATGCCAGTAGCTGTACTTAATAGAAAAAAGTTATCTCGGATTCAAGAAAGCCAGACTTCCTACCTTCACTACAGGGTGTCCTCCAGTAGACGCTTTTACGGCTCCTCTGCTTCCTTCTGTTTCGTAGTGAGCTCTGTGATGAGTTTTAGGCTGGACTTCTATTTTCAGTTCACACTGCCCGTAATGACTCGGTAAAGGCCAGTCAAGAGGTGGCAAGGAAGATGTGCTGCAATCAAGACAAACGCTATGGTTAAATGAAGTATGTCATTTGGCCAGGGCAGAATCAAAACAACTTGTCTATAAAATATAATGACATCACTTTCCTAACAAATGATTACCAAATAAGAACAGCTAGTAGCCTAACGCTATTACTTGAAAATTCCCAAAGTTTACTAATGCATGAAAATGTTCAATTAAACATTCTGGGCTTGTTAGTGCTGTATTTCTTTCTTCCAATACCTGATTAAAAGAAAGGTACTGTATGACTCCCTGCCTCACATTACCAGTGTTGCTCCTTAATGCTATTCATTTTTTGTCCTCGAGTACACCAACATGCAAGTTCAAATGGCGTGAGGGGAAACAACCTAAATTCAATCTGTAAGTAAGTCATCTTTAATTGTCTTCATTACTACCTTCAAATATTTTTTGCTTTGCTAAGATTGGTAAGCACTGCACCTCGCTAACTATCGTGAAAATGAACACTATATGATGGTTCAATTTTTTAAGACTAGTAGTCCTATCTAAGCATAAAGACTTACTGCAACGGACACATCTGAAGCGCATGCTTTATTATCCACAAGTTGTACCCTTACATCCATTAGCAACGCTCCTCCAGGGAAGGAGAAAAAAGTAAAAAAAAATGCAGCAAAGTAATATGGAAGAACCCCTAAGGAAAACAAGCCACATAACACCGTCAATTTTTTCATACCTATCCTTTTACCTGCATGAATTCACATACTTATTCTCATAAGAACAGTCAGATCCAAGTCAGTAATTACCTGGTGGAGCAAATTAGTTTACAAACATTTAAGAGTGAACGTTTATAGTGCTGTGTACCACATAAGAACACATACGAGAAAAAATAAAATAGTTCTTAGTACCACGCTTTGACCAACAGGGAAAGCAAAGTAGGTTCTAAAGAGATGGACAGATAGTGGTTTGTATCACTGCCTGAGAAAGCTCACTTCCATTTCTTTCTCCTTCACAGCAAGTCAGGAAAAGCCCCACCACCAATCCAAAACCATCCACATTTCCACAAACACAAATAGCTGCAGATGCACAAAAGATAAATGTTACCTTCTGTAGAATTCAGCTACGACTTATAAAACGTACCCACAGTTGGAAAAGAAGATAACATTTGGATTGAAGGGAGGGGGAAAAAAAAAAATCTGTCCTTAGTAAGTATCTGGATGGACTTGGGCTCAGACTGCAGCACCATAAATCCACCTTTTACTGCAAACATCACTGTCACTAGGCATGAAAAAGGGGGAGAAGGAAAGGCACCACTTGCTGGCATCCTCCCTTGGGAGGACAACCCACAAGCCTGCTGACCTGCTGCTTCATGCAGTACCCCTACTGTGCACTTCAGGAGAGAGCTCACCTGGTAAATTAAACCTCATCTCCTGAAGTCCCATTCTGGGAGTCAAGGGGAACAGGAGTGCTTCCCTTTCTTCTTACTGAAAGGAAGAAACGTGAGCAGTAAATCACGCCCATGAGCATTCAGTGTATAGCAAAGACTCCTCTCCCAGCACGCAGCTCTGATGACTGGTCCTTCCACAGCAATCATATTTACTGGGCAGGGAGAAGACGGTGATGTCGGCAATAAAAGAGGAAACATAGGAATGCAGTGTAAGCCCAGTCCGTCCAGTTACTTACCATAGGCCAAGGTGTACTGCCTAAATGCTATTACTGGCTATCAACTAGACCTTGCCATTCACTTTTATAGCTATTGAAGGAGAATTGGACTCAAGTCTTCAGTCTGAAAAAGGAAAGAAAATGTCAGGATTAGAAGATACTAAACTTCTTTTAAAACTCTTTTGAGCATGCAAGAATTTTTTCTGGTATGCACAGTGAACAGATACGCTCCCTAGGAGAGCTTGGTATAATACACACACCACAGAAAATATATCAATTACCGAGAGATATTATACCGAGAATTATATATTGTACCCATTCAAGAAAATGTATTCATTGTTATTGGTAACTCCATACCTCTCAGAGTAGTTAATTCTGCAATGAACTAGTAAAAACATAGCGCAAGCTGCCTCAGAGTCTCCTTATCTCCTGAAAAAAATATTTGGGAAACCAGAACAAACACAGACACAGGAAAATAACCAAGTCTCTAGATTTTGTCATTCTTTGAAAACAAGCAAAATATCAAAGTGAGGGAGGGAGCAAGCACACATACATATGCAGATCCCTAAAACATAAAACAAACAAGCAAGCAAACAACAACAAAAACTGGAAACCTTCTAAGTTTTCTAAATAAATGACACAGCATTAAGACTCGGAGGCTGTGCCGCATGAAACTGCTATTTTCTACATGCAGCAGAATACAGATGCTTCAAATCTAATCTCAGCATGTCGTTGAGACAGCACCATTCTGTAAACGTGCAAACGTTCTACCAGTAATACCAAGAGAATTTCATAATCTGATTAATGCAAGTCTCCAAAAGCTCATACTCCTATCACATCAAGATTAAAGGCTTTAGGGAACAGCTGCTATTAAAGGAAACCTAGGAGGAACCCTTCAGCAGCATTGTCAGCAGAAGCCACTGCATTTAAAATGATCACTTCAGTGTTCAAATACTAATTCAGTCAACACCTTCTTCACCTGCAGCCACAGTTTCTAAAGCAGAACTGCTTCTGGCCGCACACACTGAACACTCATCTTGTGTTCATCGTAAGGACAGCCACATGAGTTCCACATTTCACTTTTCATGCCTACAGAAGTCAGGGCCCAGCATGGGCTGTGCCTCTCTTGCACAGGAAGAAACAAACTCTAGAAACAAGATTGCTTCCTTGCATTTGACTTACCTTTTATTTTTCCTTCTATCTTACATACAGTGCGCCGGGGCCAGTGACAGCCATGGAAAATAATCCCATTAAAACCTTAACATGCTCATCTTCCATTTGGAGCAGTCTGCCTGGGAAATACACTGGGCAGACAGCTGGGGCTCTGTGCAGAGAGCAACTGCTAACCCCGGTCCCTCAGCTGAAGCACGTGCAACTAGCTCAGTTTTAGTTTGCTGCTCTGTTGGCATCCATGCCTAGAGAGTTTCTGAATACAGGTGAAATAAAAGCTCATTTTAGCAACTCAGTATGAATATATTCCTGCTCCTCAGTACTCACAAATTCCAGTAATAAATTTTTGAAGACACACACTGGGATCTCAACTGTCCTACTACTAGCAGACCAACAGTTAAATATGCTTTAGAGTATTGATACAGCATACTGTCAAATAAAATCTATATACGGTCATGTCAGAACAAAGCAGAGAGCTGAAGCATCTGTTCTGCACAGAGGTCATATATTAAACTCTATGTGAATTTCTTTGGATTCATTAATGGTGTGTAAACACTAAAGCAATAGCCTCCCTTATTACAAATACAAGAGGTTCAAAGTTCCCTTACTTGTCTCACTTAAGTGGGCACCTATCTTGAAAGTCAGCAGTTTGCAAACATTTTCACTTTAAAGTTTTGCTATCACAGCATAACTGGTGTTATTTCTATTTAACAGCAAACTGACGGATAACTACATGCAGAGTAAGTTTGCTACAGTCCGCTCACACTGAAAGATTTATTCTTCTAAAAAATTAAAGACGGAGATCCCAATAGTTATGCTAAAAATAGAGCATAGCTCCATTCCTCTCTCCTCCCCAGACTTCCAAGAGAAATATTTAGACGACAGAACTGACTATTGCAAGTATTTTACCATCTGCCACTACGTTTACACATTCTTTTCTTGAAAAAGTAGGTAACACTGTCAGCAATCCTAGTTTTCAACTGTAACTGCTAGATAATTGCAGGTAAAATACTCTCAAGATGCTATTAAGTATCTACCACTAAAGAGAACTGTCCTGAACTGTCCTGAACTGAAATGCATCAAAGCCCTTCTGTTCATCATCATTGGGACAAAGAAACTGCACGGCAGCCCTTCAATCCACAGCACTCCAGATTAGGTTTTGATATAGTATTCTGAAGACAACTGTCAGTTTGTGAAGTTGTTCTTAATTAAAAAATCTAAGAATTCCACCAGGAGAGGCACAACAAAATAAACCAACATTGTATTTCAAGGATTTTGCTTGTTAACAAGTATTTCCAGGACACAAAAGCACAATTTGTTCCTGTGAAATACTTGTTCCAGCGGTTCAATTAAAAATGCATGACTCATTAATACCCTACAATCTATTTGCAATTTTTCAATTTATAATTACATATTTTGCAATCTGTATTACCATTAATATCGTGCTATATATAGTCCATATAAGGACTGCTCTGAAAGTAATACCTCCTAGTTTATTATGCTGGCCCATGACAGCAGAGGCGGACGCTGGCGGTAGGGCAACAGAAGCTTCCCACCAACATTCTGTTACATTCTGTTGCTGTGTGACAAATGGCAGCAGAGGGGCACTCCGACCACATGGCACCTGACACGGAAGTGCACAGGAAGCAAAGGTGTGTCGCTGAATTCCTGCATGCTGAAAAGATGGCACCCACTGACATTCACTGACACTTGCCGAGCATTTATGGAGACCAACCAGAGGCTGTGAGCACAGCGAGGCGGCGGTGGTGCATTTCAGCAGTGGGAACAGCAGTTCCCTTTCATGGTGCATTCTTCTGAGCGTGGCATGCAGGCTCTTGTTCATCACTGGCGACAATGCACGGCTAATGGTGGTGACTACATTAAGAAAATAATGTTTTGTATCTGAGAATTTGCTCTATCCAATTGTATTATTGTGCTCTTTGTATCTGTTGCAGCTTCCATGGAAACAAATAGGAAGCATTACTTTCAGAGCTACCTACGTGTAATACATAATAAATACAAATATAATATAAATTGCAATTAGTATCTAATTTTGTGACAACTCAGGTGCTCGCTTTTGTTTGTTGTTGTGGACTACTTCAATGGGATTTTCCTCCATTTAATTTTTATTCATAAAGCAGAAGTGAACTGAACTGCCCCACTCTGTGAGCATCAAAACCAAAATATCTCATGATGAACTAACTATCTGAATACATAGAAGTCGCACTGCCTCACTGCACCGGTGGAACAGGCTACAAATGCTAAGTAGCTCAGCATTTCACTGAGGATACAGCTGCTAATGAAACCATTTCCACTAATTCAATACTCAGGATATATTTTGGGCAGCAAAGGTACACAGCTTGTTTTGTTCAGTTTACTTGTCAATAGATTTAGTCTTTACCTTCTTCTGCACGTATGCCCTTTTTATATTTTTAAGAAGTACCAGCTTTTAAATAAAATCTGACATTCTGGATTAAGTCAATCATTAGCTCTTGCTTTTGCTTTCCCTCTACCCCCTGCTAAGGAATAGCTTCATCAGCTACACTGACTTCTTCATCTACTACATCCCTGAAGAACTAATCTTAAACCCTGCAGAATTACATCATTTCAATCCCTTATTTTCAAATCAGTACACAGTAGTACAGGAGCACCAACATTTAAGCCTACAGCATGTTTTTACATGGTTAACTGTTTTATATACATTAACCTAATCTAACTTTATTAGGAAACGTCTGCACAAAACCAGGAGGAGGACAGCTTCACCCTCCAGCACACCTCCACCCCTTGCTTTTAAAACCTAGCAGAGCAACAAAAAGGTTCAGGAAAGAAGCGGGTAATCTGAGCAGAGTAATGGCAATAGCTACTCAGCCAGCAGCAGTGCTACTTCAGCTCCCATTTCTAATCTACCTACTGCACTGCTGTGGCAAAGCAGTCCCAGAAGCTCTGTGGTCACACAGATCACAGACCTGCTCCACCTGAAAAAATAACAGAATGGGAAGGAGGAAGAGTGAGTTCTTCCTCCAGCTGAACTAGTTCCTTCTCCTGAGTCTCCACAAATTATCCTGCAAGCACACAACTGCAAAAGGACAAGACCTGATTACCTCAGCACCATGTAGGCAGAAATACCCTTGGAGCCAAAGCTCAGAAATGAATTCCTTCTACATGTCTTTCAGCATGACATGCAAATCTATCTTCTCTATTCTAGTTAGCAGAATTCTATGAACCCAAAGAAGTGAAAACAAAAGGAAAGGAAGCCTCCACCTCTTTTGTGCTGTCACAGTTTTATAAAATGAGCAATCAGTTTCATAGAACGAGCAGTCAGTCTTTACAGAATCACAGGGGCTGGAAGGGACCTCTGGAGATCTTGTAGTCCAACCGTGCTAAAGGTTTCCTACAGCAGGTTACACAGGAAAGCATCCAGGCAGGTTTGAATATCTCCAGAGAAGGAGACTCCATGACATTTCTGGGCAACCTGTGCCAGTGCTCTGTCGCCCGCATGGTAAAGAATTCTTTCCCCCATGTTCGTATGGAACTTCCTATGTTCCTGTTTGTACCCACTGCCTGTTCTGTCACTGAGCACCAAAAGAGAGCCTAGTCCCATCCATTTGACTCCTGCCCTCTAGATATTTATAAGCATTGACAAGATTTCCTCTCAGCCCTCTCTTCTGCAGGATGAACAATCCCAGGGCTCTCAGCCTTCCTTTGTAAGGGAGATGCTCTGGACCCACATTATCTTTGTGACCCTCAGCTGGACCCTCTCCCCTCTGTCTTTCTTGAACTGGGGAGACCACATCTGGATGCAGTGCTCCAGATGCAGTCCCACCAGGGCAGAGCAGAGGGGGAGGATAACATCCCTCAACCTGCTGGCCATGCTCTTTTTCACGCACCTCAGCTATATTAAAATGCTAACTGTTCAGATTAGATGCAACTGCTTAAAATACAAGCATGCACAAAAGCTGCAGACATTTGATTTAGCTGGGCTCTGTGCGCGAACAGAAACAAACTGTATTTAAATAAATTCATTTCCTGTGTTATAGTGCGTCTACTGCGTTCTTTTAAAAGAAGAAACAGGCATTTGGAGTCTTAACTTGCTTTTTTCTTATTATAACATTTACCTGCCTACAAGAAGTTGTCTTTTAGAAGTCTTGATGTATCATAGAAATATAAGCACAGTAGCATGCCTACATAGGATGCATTGGAGGGAAGACTACTGAAGGACTTGCGTATTTTCTTTCAACTTACCGAAATATAGGAGTATGACCAGGCTTTGGTTTGTTCCAAGTAAAGTGCGAAGGAACAGACAGAAATTGGTCTCCAGGCAAATCTTTTTTCAAGGTGTGTTGTGAGCCAGAGCAGTCATCTACTGCATTTTCAAGGGATGACGATAAGTTACCCTGTTCTTCAGGACAGATGTCTATTTTTCCAGACAAAGTAGCAGTCTGATCCTCTGAGGTCTTTCTTGTTTTAAGAGGAATATCAGTCTCTGAACAACACTGAAATGGTGAAAGGCCAGAATTAAGACCCTGCACATTATGGATGGAAGTGTTCAGCCACGTGTCTTCTGTTATGCTTCCTCTGGGAGAATGACCAGGTGATGGAGTTGGAGAATGGTGAGGAGAGAGAGAACCAGCATAGCAAATCTCAGCACTGGAGTGTCGCCGTTTCCCACAGGGGGATGTAGGTCTTGAGGAGGGCCTTGATGTTGGTCTAGGGCTTAGCCAATTTTCATCCGTAATGCTAGTTCTAGGAGAATGACAGGGAGACTGTCTAGGTGACAAGGCATGCCCAAACCCATAAGGCTGTTGCCAAGATTCATCACTAGGACCTCTTGGAGAACCACCAGGAGACGCCAGAGGAGAGCCAAGGGTAAATCGAGCAGCTGCTTCATTTAGCTCTGAGTCTACATCATCATAAACATGGGAAATGGACTCACAAGAGGAAGCATCTGAAAACCAACTTCTGGAGGAAATGCTGCTGGCAGGGCTTGGACTAAGGGATGATTCCCTATATGATGGCTCAAGAGGAAGATAGAGATGGTCCCGTGAAGGCCTTTCCATATAGTCATTTTCGGTGCCATTTGTGTGCAATTCATCTTCATTGGCTTCAATCCCTTGATGACAGTTAGGTGAAATAGATGTAATCTGAATACTGGGGCACTCAAAGGGTTTGGGTCCACCTAGTGGACTATATTTGGATTCTGGTACCTCACTAGTTCCTTCATAGCTCTTGTGACTCTGAAGTCTTGTAGGCGGTGACAGAGGAGAGGAGTGAGACTGCAGTCCATGGCGAGGAATACAAATTGGCTGATTTACAGAAGATGATGGCTGGTCTACATTAAAGATGTATATGGATGCACAGTCATCAGACTCAAGATCTGAAAAAGAAGAAACAAAAGAAGTGTAACCAAATCAGAGTACAATACTTGAAAAATGTCACAAAAATCTTTTGTTTCCCAGATATGTCCTGTCTGCAACATCCTAGACATTTCTCACTATACTAGGCACATAAAATAAAGCTAATTATTTTACATCCCTCCCATTTACATATTTATGCACATGACTACAGCTTAAGTTTTCTTTTGTAAATCTTGTTTTTAACCAGATTCTGCAGTTTATCCACATCTTCAGTGGTTGAAAATGTAATATACACAGAGAACATGGGTTTAAAATCCTGAAAGGTTCCAATATGGAACGCTCAACTCAAACACCTTTCATAACTATTTTCAGTTTATTCACTTCTTAGTTGTTTTATCATAATTAGATGTTTAATCTTCTTAACAGGAATATGAACAAATATGACACTTTCTCCAATCTCATCAGTCAATACTTATAAGCACTAGAATAGGACATGCATTATATTTATCTCCTTTAACATCAGAAAGCATCTTCCAGTGACTCAAACTTCAATTAAGATGACAAATAACTGCCAAGTATCTAATCAAAAGAGGCCTAGCAAGAAGCATTATTAAACATAGTACAAAGAATCTTATTCTAAAGGTCTTTTTGGTTGCCTAGAAAACTGTTAAGAGCCCATCTCACAGAACAGCATTTTTTCAAGTCTCATGAATTTTGAGCACAAGCCATCCAGCATAAAAAAGGAAAAACAAAACAGTCTCAGATCTCGCAAACTTAACCAAAACACAGGAAATATTCCAAAGAAAAACAAGCAATTGTGAGGGAGCGTGAGTCCAGTTAAGAAATTCAGCAGCTTTGTCTCACAGAACCAAAGCAGATACTCTTGCCCTGCTTCTCAGTGTTAAGTGCCAGTATGAGACATTTGTATTTGAAATGACTAGAGAAAGCACCTTTTTCCTTATTTTGTGACCACTCCTACTAGTTTCTTTTCCTTTGTGAAAGGGATCCCAAGTAGGATATTAACACTTTTCCAATCTTTTCAGATTTCAAGGTTCATTCAAAGTTATCATCAAGCAAAAGATCCTTCTAGCCAACTCTTTTTCACACAGCTCAGCAGAAGTTTCTGCTCATTTAGAAAGATACATATTCACCCTAGCCATTGTTTTAACACTGTCGCTCAATTTGCTGCCTTGCTACTTGAAATGAAGATGGTTTTAAATAAATTTACTCTCACAATCAAATAAAGTACCCAGACAGGAAGCCATGCATTTCAGCCTTCTCCATGATGAAAAAAAAATGTAGGATGTTAATCAAGTCATTCTATTCTAAGTTTCATTTAGAGCAATCAGCATAAAATTAACTAAAAGACATTATTCAGAAACAAAACAAGAAAGCATCTCCTCAGAGGCAAGAAGAAAGCATTTTCAAGTGGAGACAAATCATACTGCTACTGAGGAACAGACTGTAACTCTGTATACTGAAAGAGGCACAAAAACGCTTTTAAGACTAATATTCAGTACTATGTACATTGTAGGATTTTATATGTAATATTACATGTAGTCATATGTAACACTTTTTATATAACTATGCCATTACTATTATTATGTGTTTTAAGAGCACAAAAAACCCGTTATATGCTGTTTTATAAACATGCATATACTACCAGCATTGAGACACTATGGAGGGACTATTTTGCCTGGCACACCAATAATAAGTAACAGGAGGTCATTACACTGAACACTGTCAGAACTACATTTCTCAATCTTTTCTCCATGATAAAGATTTTTTTTAATTTATTTGGGGAAAAAAAAAACTCTTGTGCTGTTTCCCATCACAAAACATGAAATGCAAGCAGTAATTAGTTACAGATTTCCCACATTTACTGGTATATTCATACGCAGGGTCACAGATGTCCTTATTCCCTAATTTAGTATTTGGACAGTTGGTTAAGAAAGAAAAAAGGCCATCCTGGTAAAAGGATGACTTAAATTATTGAGCATTTACCCAGCTACTTGAAAGCTGGAAATGAAACATATAGTAAAAAAAAAATTTTTTTTGAAATAATATGAAAAATGTTATAGGAAAACAACAGTTGAAAGCCTGAGTCCTATGTGTAATTGTTCACTGCCATGAACAGCTTTAGGAACAGCAGCAGCACGTTGCTGGGTTAAAACTCTCAGCAATGCAAAGAGCCTCATTTATTTCTCTTGCAGCAATAATCAAGAAATCTTAAAATATTTAAGAGAGCTTATCCTCTTTCAGTGCCACTGGGATTTACAAAAAGCACAGGTACATTGAGAATTCAGGTTTCACAGAGCTGAGGTGGAAAGATGGAACGCGCACAGGAACGTCAGCGCTGGCTGGGAAGGCCTGCGGGAACAAGGCAGGCACGGGGCCCTGACCCCAGCTTTGCTGCTCCTGCTCCATGACAAACAGCCTCTAACGAGCTTGGCACCGCTTCTCCCATTATCCCTCCCCAGCAGCGCACACTCGAAAAACAGGAAGCCAGAGACCTGGAGTAAGACCTATGAATCTAACAAACACCAACCCCCCCAAGAAGCATGCTTATGACTGTGGAAACAATGCGTTTTGAAGCCTACAGTCACCAGACCATTTTCAGAGGCCATCAATAAACACGCAGATTTATCTCAGGTCGGGACCATCCTTAACTCTCTCCTTATAGTCACGAGTTAAAATAATCTGTTAGTTGCTTATACAAACAACAATACTAGGACTTTTACAATGTGTCTCATTAATTCTACTCAATGAGTTACCAGTAATTTTATTCTGTCATATTAACAACTGTAGGGAGAATTTGATGTGGAAGAGCCCCCTAACTAAATGGAAAGAACGAGTCAACCTACAAAGATGAACATAACTTGGGCAAAAAAAAAAAAAAAAAAAACAGTAGGAAAACAAACAACAAAGACTGACAATCCATAAAACGGAGACAATAGCTCAGAAGAAAATCCAATGCAGGCCTTCAAGAAAGCAGAGAATAAATAAACTCACAGAAGTCTCACAAAAGGCAAGCACAAGGCAAAAAGGCACTACAAAGAAGCCCAAAGTGAAAAATGGAGTTGTGGACAACTGGAATCTTAATAGGAGACCTACTACATCCCAGTAACTCTGATAAGGGGGCAAGATGAAAGTTGGTCTAGTCATGAGGCCTTCACCAACCTTAAAATATATGAAAGAACCATTCAAGAAACAGGAAGTAAATCAAATTAGCAAAGTAGAGCATAAAAAAACACCACAAACACATGGAGGCAAGATGCTAGGTAGGCAAATACACAGAAGATTAAAAAAAAAAAAAAGCACTGCCATCCGTATCAAAAGTCTGCCATGACCTTGAAAGGGCAGATGTCAAAAATCTTTTTTTCAGTACAGTCAATCAAGTAAATTAACAAAATTAGCAGTAATGCGGAGTAAAGCAAACTGGACTGTATAAAAGGTTAAAGAGCACCAAAGAATTACAGACCAATCAGTTTAACTTCAGTTATAGGAGTAATTCGTTCCAGTTAGCATTTAAAAAGAAGACAGGGAAACAAAACAAGAAGTCAACATCTGTTACGAACAAAACCACGTCAAACTAATTTTGTTTTACGATGGAAGGTCTTTTGGGTAGCCAACGCAGAAAGCAGCTCAGCTTTGCTTTAACTTGCTGAGACACTTAACACTACCACGCACAGAGACGCCGGTGAGTCTTCAGAAGTACAGCAAAGCCCTCTTCCACGCCCTGCTGAGAACACATTTACTAGAGACAACATAAAAGGCAGCGTGTCTCCCATATCCACGAATTGTGTATTAGCTATATAAAGCTGCAGACTTGCAATGCAATCCGACATCAGGCGTCTGTGCCACTCTTTAGTGACGGGAGCCGGGAAGGCTGTCATTGCGAGCGCTCATTTGCAACCGTCTGGAAATAGGCTGGCGTACAGCAGCTTCCCTTCAGTGTTAGAACAGCACTGGCTCATCTCTGACTAAGCTGTTAACTACACTTCAGCGTAACCAAGGAATATAATAATACCCAGAACAAGTGTTTCTGAAGTGCATTTTGCTCACTACTTGCTGCATCAGACTGCGCATTCAGGACTAGTTATGCTGGCCCACCAGTTGCTCACCGCTCAGCCACGTACTGGCACATGCTTATGTGCAGCTGTGCAACCAGCCAGATTTCTCCACAGAGGGAAGGTCAATCACTATCAAATGTCTGAACACAAGCCCCGTGCCAAATATATTCAAACCTCTTTATCATTCTAGGTTTGTAAGCCCATAAACAAACAGGTTCAGACAATAAGAGTTGTTATAAGGTACTAAGAAAGTGCAACATGACCTAGGTCTTATAAAAATACTACTGTGAAAACAGGATCAGTAATCAAGTCCTTTAAATAGCATTAGGAAAGACTTGAGCACCACCACAGACATCATCTGTGTTCTAATGCAAGTCATATAATCTCTGTCTCCATTCCCAAACCTTAAAAAAAAAATGGCAACCTCTTCTGTTTTTCAGGTCTGCCGATGTCAGTCACCATCACCTCTTTCCAAAACTGATGGTATTAAAAAAATGGCACAAAAATATCTGTTAATGTGAACAGAAAGTGTGTGTAGCTCAATTTCTAAAATGTCAGTATTCTGCTCAGTTGCAGTCTTCTTTCTTGGGGTGAAAGAAGAGTCTTAAACTTCACAAGAAACTGAAAATACTCAAGAGCCACTGTTTTCCTACTGTGCACTTAAAACCACAACGGATCAGAGCTCTTGTTGGTACACTACCATGATAAATCTCTATAATTGGATATTTCACTCTAGTTTTCCATTGCAACCTGCAAGTTCTCCAGAGACGATTCCTGTCTTTCTGACAAGCTTAATCAGTTCTAGCAGGCAGCTTAAAAACAACCAACCCAAAAAATCCCTGAGAAACACAGCCATGTGTTCGTTTATAAAGGAGTACAACTGCCTAGTAAGCCACCAAATATGGTAATAAAAAAGTGTTAATTGTTAAAACAATCAGGGTGACAATGTGGAGCAGAGGGAAAACACCTCTTTATACTCAAAGCTTACAAACACACAGAACAGTAGTGCAAGGTTTCAGGAAAGAGATGATTTACATCAACCTCATTTTGTAAACAAGTTCTCCCCGTTCAATGATTCTGTGCTCTGTTTCATGCATATCTGATTACTCAAAAAAGACAAAAATAAATTTTACTTCTGTCAGTCATGTACGCTAGAGGCAGCTCTGCCATGCCCATCACAATTTCACTCGCCAATTTTACCCGTCTTCTCACGTTAAGCAAGGCCAATGGAAACGTGCAAAAAAACCACAATCTGTTCTACAGTGGAAGCTCTTCACCAGGCCTTCCAAGTTCTAGTCTGGATGAGAATTAGTTGTCCTCAGTAGAACAGCGTAACAGTAATGAAGCTGCACTAGTTGAAGCAGGAGAATCATACAGCGTATCAAATGTTTACAACTGACACTGCATTAAGAAAAAAGAACAGGCAGGCTGGCAGGGTGGAGCTCCACCTTAGGCTTTTTCAGCAGTAACTGCCCACTCTCCCACCCACACACACACAAAGGGGGAAGGGCAATGAGAAGAGACGTATTTTTAACCCAGATGATTTTGGCAATCTGATTTAACAGTGCAGTAACATAAGCCTTAGGACATACAGAGAAACAAGAACCAGGACAGGAACCGCAGGTGGCTGCGCTACCAAATAAAAACGTAAGGTGCAGTTAAGGCCTTAGGCCACAGCCTGGTACAGCATCTAAACAAGAGTGCCGGTCCGTGGAGTAACACACATCAAGCCTCCCCCTAACGTAACAGAATTCAGTTCCAAATAGGGAAATAACAGTCATTAAATTTTATTTGGCACGTAAGAAAGACTAAATAAACATGAAAATCAAATACATCTACTTAAGCCGTAAGCATGTTCCCAAAAATTACGTACTTGCAGCAAACTGAGTTAATCTCAGTTGAGAAAGTTTCTTCCTTGTTTTTAAAATACAAGTTTTCCTAATCTTTCACTGCAAAGTGCTTTGAGAGATGCTGATTAGACTGATGTAAAAAGCAGGCAAAAAAAATCCAGCTCATAGCAGTAAGCCTCAACAGGACTGTCATTCTCAGTTACAAGTACAGAAAACAGCAACCGGAAGCACAAGGCACTGTTTATACCTGTGCCTTCTCAACCTCTCCTGGTATTTCTGCTGATTATGAAGCAAGCTTTTAAGCGAAAGCTTTTTAAAGCTTGTGATTCAGTATTTAAGGATTATCCATTAATATTCATAACAGGTGAAAGAAAAATATTTACTTCTTGCTTTAAAAATCTGCAAGTTCCAAGGCTACTCTCTGCTTCCTTTTTTTCCTCTGTGGGTGTGTCACTCAAGAGGACATCCTAGTGTAGGGCACCAGATCCTTGCAGCTAAAGGGAAGCTGCTGCCCTCCAGTTTCAAGTCTCATGTGTCATTCAGTGCAAGACTGAAAGTCAGCTCAACGTGACCAAAGCAATTCAGAGGTATTCTTTAAATGGTGCAATACCTCCACACAGCAGTTAACAATACATAGTTGTTGCTGCTCTTTTCCAGATAAAGTACAGTATTCTACCCGTTTAGTTACTAGACTTTGCGGAAGAGCTTAGCCCTGTGCTCCCAGAGCACCTGGCATGTGCAGGTGTAGGGACCCAGAGAAGACGGAGCACTCTGAAACTGTTGTGCTGTGCCTGACCACAGGAAGATGAGTGATGATAAAAACGAAGCGACAGTAAGTGACTGTGAAGAATAAGGGAATTACGTGCTGTAGCTGCTGGCCAAAGGTTTGTCTAGGTTGTTGGTACTGTGAGCTGATTTCTCACTCACAACCCAAATCACTTCTGGGGGCAAAACTAAAAGACTCCTTAAAGGGTTCTCCCTGGTTAATGCTTTATCTAGAAACAGAAGTTGTCACCTAACTGCCTACATAATTGTACTGGCTACTGATCAACTTCTAACACCCACAAGCTTACTGACAGCAGCCTGTTCTATACCGAGACTGCCAGGCGTATCGTCTGCTTCAGTCTCAAAGCAGGGACTGCAGAGAAGCTGAGTTTTCAAGGCCACAGCATGTAAGCAAGGTCATGGCAAAATAAAAACAACACACCCAACATGGGAGCGTGCAAGAAAATGAGCATCTTAGCTTATAGGAAAGCATGATGACATAGGTCGTGGCCTTTGAGAAAGCTTGTTGAGAAAGAGCACAAGAAGTGAAGGCAAAAAGTTTGAGCAAGGAGGGGCTAGGTTATACAGCACGAGGAGGGGAGGCAGAACTGGAGGCATTTCTGTTCAAACAGAGCATGACACAGATGCTGAGATCGGCGTTGATGGGATCTGAGCAAACTAGTCTGGGAACATCTCACACCTCAGCAAAGCTACACTCTATTTCTGCAGCTGTCCTGCAGCGCAACAGAGGGCAAACCCTTTCATTCTGCTGCAGGCAACCCTAGCCTACAGATAACTCAGTGCTTCAGCTCATTAATATGCAGGCTTTACGTACACGAATCTCAAAGAGAGACTGTATACTAAGAGACCGAAACGAGACAGAATGAGAAGTGCTCACACCAGTGAAAGATCAGCAACCCCTTGAATTCACTTTGTTAACCAACTGACGTGGTGTCATGGGCAGAAATGAGACTCTAACAGCCCAGCAAGCACTCAGGGGAACAGCCAAGGGGAAGCCA
Source organism: Numida meleagris (assembly GCF_002078875.1). Lineage (NCBI taxonomy): Eukaryota > Metazoa > Chordata > Aves > Galliformes > Numididae > Numida > Numida meleagris. The sequence goes on from NC_034418.1 coordinate 2,822,294, forward strand.
ACCCAAGAGCCAAGGGAACACCGAGGCAGAGCAAGAACAGCAATTTTTCAGCAACTTTCAGAATGATCCCCCAAAGCAGAAGGAAGAACATGACCGTGCCACACGCAAACCCTGGAACTTATATATTTCTTCGTAGAGTCTTAAATAACTTGTGTTTATTCCAGCAGGAGTAGAGGCTTCACCAGATACTGCACCTAATCAGCTTAAAAACAATTCCTCCCCCTGCCAGCAGAAAGGCCAAGCAATACAAAAGGTACTAGCAGTTGCTGCTCTAAAGCCTACACCTGGTAATTTACACCGATGAAACACAGGAACTGTGATCACATTTAAAGAAGCTCTGCACAGTATAAAATGTTGGCCTTTTTTTTAGTGGTTCTTTGTATTACACCACACATTCTCTTCTGGCACTGTCACTTGAGTACGGCTGTCCCAAACGACTCCGCTAAAGCCTTCTGTGATCACATTGTTACTCCATCTCCACAGCTCCTTTGCGAGCGTGACTTCAGGAACAGCAAACAGAAAACATTTTACTTAAAATATATATGCATGCTTATAAGTTATTGTAGACATTATTACAGCCCTTTATCCAGTCATCCAAAGCAGCAAACCACTGTCACAGTTAATAAAAGCATCCTGAATTCACTATCAGCTTGAAGTTCTGTTTTTGGTGTGGGTTACATTTTGGGTAGAAAGATGCGAGAGCTTTGTAAATCAATTTAGTTAGAAGTTGGAGTTGTTGTCCCAGCAACGACCAGTCACAATGCGTATTCCCTCTGTAGCACAGTACAAATGCTGCTTATCACTGAATTTAAGCGATCTTCCCATTTTTCTACTTGCTCAAAACAATACAAAGCAATTTAAAAAATAGAAATCAAAAAGCTATTTCTCACAGCATTGGCTTCTAAAATTGAAAGTCAGCACTCACAGAACACAGATTCCTGTTAAGTAACACATTCAAGGTTTCTGCCTTCTGCAGTCCTGAATAAGCTCTTATCTAAAAAACAAAAATCTTGACTTGGAAGGATCTAAAAGCAAAGGAATATTCTGAATCTCTCTCTCAACAAACTTGTTAAACATACAGAAAACCCAACCTCAACCAGCAATATTTTGTTAAAACTATTTCTCATTTTTAGAAGCGATGAACAATCTAAGAAGCAATTTTTCAAACAGGCGCTAATGAGATTCCACATTTCTAGGAGTGGTGAATCAACTGCAGGCAGCCGCTCACATGTTCACCTAGAACAGTATTTTATGCAGCCTCAAATGAAGTATTTGTTCCTGCTTTAAAACAACAACAAAAAAGAACAAAAAAGCACCAAACTAAACGACTTCTTTTTTCCCTCCATTTCCCCAAGTACCTAAAAACAAAAAGTGGACCTCCTCAAAAACCTGAGGAAAACGATTTCCCCCACCCCTATCATCCTTTGCCTGAAAAGAATCCATAAGCACACTATGTCTCGGGGATATTCAGCCAGAGGAGCCCCATAAATGATTAAGTTCAGCTGTTCAGCTAACTGCCGAGACGCGCAGCCCGCATACAGACAGCCTGCTTACCGACCAGCTTTGCAGCTCTTCAGACTGAACGGCTTTACAAGGTTTGGTATGACCTACGTCGCCAGCGTTTCACAAGAACGCGTAGAGATGGGTGCTCTAAAGGCAGAACAGAACACTGACTCATGAATAAGCTGGCTCGTGCTTTGCCATTTTACCTAGCCCTACTGATCACTTCACTCATCTTAAATTCCAGTGTCATTTGAACCCCACACGGCATGCCTGGACAAATGCACAGACTTGGATGCTGCTCTGCAGGCTGGGCTGACTGCCAGCGCTGCTCCACGTACTTCCCTGGCCCGCTAGGGCAGCTTTAGGCAACAACTCCCATATTTACGTTATTGCTGTGAACAGCCAAACTGCTGCTTACTACTGACCAGGGCCCAATCTACTCTTATTTCTCACTCGTTCAACAGCAACATTACTTAACTAGTCCTCTAGTTAATAGATATGATCAACTGCTTGCAGTTGTAGAATACAAACAAAAAGGAAAAAAGACTGCCACATTTTAAGTAGAGAGCTACTTTCTCCTTAAAGAAAGAAAGTTTATTTCCAGTATTCAGAAATTTTTAAGATACAAGCATTGGCACAAACATTTTTTGCACCAAGACAATCTTCCACAACCCAGCTCTCAGCATTTGCTCTGACTTGTGCTTTGCCCAACATTCAGATGGGAGGAAGGGGCAGAGAGTGGCATGTGAGGATGAGTGCTCACATGAAATAAGTGACATTTGGTCAAACTAGTGATCTTTCTGAAACTTCCGCATTAGTGCGCCTCGATGCACAAAGCAGCGAGCCAAACCATATGCCAAACCATGAAAGTTATGACATTAAATCATGTGCAACTACAACTGCCTCACAACAGCACACATGAGAATTGGGTAGTTTACCAAATGGTCTCATTCTGGTCAAGCTTCATTCAGACAGGGGAGACTTCATATAGTGAGCGCAATACGGAAAGAAGCAGCACATCTATCTGAACATGTCAGCCTCCCATGATTACTTTTTTAGCGTAGCCCAGGCAACTCTGACTTCATTGATACCCGATTTAATTTTAATACAAATTTTCCTTTGGTACTTCCTGGGGAGCTTGCTGTTATCTCTGTGTCACAAGGTCCATGTCACAGACCCTCTACTTTCAGCCAGCTGCAGCTGCTCGGCTCCCCTTTGCCCTCCACCAGCACATTATATAACCACAGCCTAGGCATGATTTGCATCGTGCCCCCGCGCATCGGCCTTCTACGTGCACATAACAGAAATCACCACGTTGTGAAATAAAACAGAAGCAGTAATTAAATTTTCCCTCAAGTGGTGGTTCCTACTGAAATCCATTTAGTGCTCAATACCTAATAAACAAATATTTTGGTTTACCTCTAGCGGAAAAAAAAAAGAAAGACTCAAGCAACTTGTTCATTCATTCCTTTCTTGCACCATCTGATGCCTGTATGAGCTCTCTTTTGTACAGCAAACATTTACAGACCCACACAGACAGCTGTATTTAAATGGCTGGCTCAAACTATACCCATAAACTCAGAGTGACCATCTTGTGCAGACTTTCACCCCTACCCATAGACAACCAAACCTAAACAGACTAAAAACACTTCACAATACAGGTGTGCAAGACGGTCTCTTAAAAAGACTTGAGCAGATCACATCTCAGGAGTTGCTCCTAGCTAAGGAAAGCAGACTTGGTGGCATCTCTGGGCCAGAAGCACGCAGTCACAGAAAGGATGTCAGCGCCAGCAGCCCCCGCTCGGCTTGCACCTTGAGTGCACAACAACTGCCAGCATTCAGCCCTCCATTTTCCACCCAGTCTAATTATGAGACTATTTTCTTTCCTACCACAACTTGACTTTCTTAGCATTGCCTACCTTCTACACCATCTTAGGGAAAAGAACAAAAAGTTCAAGCGCACTGCAAACTTGTATAAACATTTTATTTTAGCCTGTTTCCTACTCTCTACCAACAGCTTCTGACAGCAATGTCATGAATACACGTTTAAGAAGTGGAAAATACTTCAGATATCAGAGATCCAAGCAAAGCTATGAAGGCTAGTATTATAGTATTGTTTCAGTACAAGTCATCAGTTGTAAGATTTTTCTACTACATCCCTAAATTAACAGACTCACACGTAGCGCCCACTTTTGCTGCAGAGAACCCTGCCGAGCCCGAGGCCAACGCAGTGGCAGACATCTCTGCGGAGCGCTCAGCACACAGGCAGCAGCACTGGTGGAGCGGCCCAAGGAGCTCCAAGGTGCTCACAGGGAAAGAAGGACAAATACAGAAGCCTTCAAAAGAAACTATGGTATTACTTTGACATTCAAGATGGCATAGTGTGTAATTCAGTATCGGTATTTGGAAACAGCCTTGAACCAGTACGCTAAAGGCACTAAGTTAGAAGAAAAAAACTTTAAGTAGCACACAAGTACAGAAGTTTTCCAATAAACTGAATAGCCAAGTCCAGATATACTGTCCTCAAGTGGAGCAAGGCTCCAGCTCACAAAGGCATTCTGAATTGTCACTAAATTCATCACCAAACTGGGACACAAAAACAAAACAAACAACATAAATCAAACAACCCACAGCTCCGTCTGTTTTCTTCTCAGGAGGTAAGAGGGACTGTGAGAAATAATGTACTAGTAATAAGATTACTGAACAGTATTACTTAACCAAATATCAAGTCACGGAAAATATGCAGAATTTTTTTTCAGCTTTTTTTTCACAGTTTCCAAGAAAATAAAACAGATTATGAACAAAAACTCCAAGGAGAACAATTTTTTCTTTACGCAGTAAAGCAATCAAACTTGGGGAAAACAAACAAAAAACGACAAAGGATGACTATCTACATTGAAAGCAAACAGGCAATAGGAATTTCTCCTCCTCCATAACTCAAGAACAAAAAGCTGGGGGGTCAGGGCGGACATGCTGCTCCGTTCCACTGGGTAACAAAGCCTCAGCCTCTCACTCTTACAAAACTTCTCCAGGATTCTGAGCAGCAGTACCAAGCACTCAGCTGTCTGTATTTCCTAATTAAATAACTCATTTTCTGGATACTGAACAGCTTGCAGCCTCTGATTTCAAGCCACTCCACATTGCACATACCAACAAGGAATAATTTTGGATGGTACAGAACTTTACAAGATCCTGAATTCCCAGCTCAGTTCTACATACTCTGAGTTCTTTAAAGAGCCCTTCCCTTGTAAAAAATACAATTTTTGAAACAGAAGATCAACTCCAAGAATAAAAATTCAGCTAAAGAAACATCATAGCAACTCATACTTGCTCCCTTTTGCACAGCTCAGCATTTCAACAGCGAACCTCATCCTCAACAGACAAGTAGCAATGAGACCATTGTGCTTATTTGCTTAACGCCTAATACATTTGAAATTCAAACTTCTCAAAATTGTACTGAATTGTATTGAAATACTGGGGACAAGTGGGGTAGAGGCATCAGAAAGAAAGTGTTCATTTTTTTTTATTCAAGTATCAAATATCAAATATCTCAAAAATCTCTTTTTAGTAAGACCAAAGGTGGAGACACCTCAAAGCCATTTGACAAAGCCAGTTACTTGACAATCTATTTTACTAGACTGAACAGGAGGACATCAAGGCAGCTGACAGAATGTGGCAAGACGCAATCAGATGCTCCTGCAACTAACAAAGCAGTTCTGCAGCAAAGAGCTTCACTTCAGAGTGCTCTACAGCTGAAGGCCTGGATTATTCTGTCAGAAAAAGACGAAGCTCATTAGTCCCCAGAACTCCACCACCTGCGCTGGCTGCTGAACACTGCCAGATAAAAGCAATCCCTCGCTGCTTCTGAGGGACACAGACAGTAAACCAGCAAAGAAAGGAGGAAGGTGCTGCAGAAGGCGCTCAGGACTTCATCACCACTTAGAATTACCTGAGAAGCTGCTGAACACAACCACATTTTTATGCCAGCACACAAGGTACATGAAATGGGCAGTCTCTCTGATTTTAAATGAAGTATGCTGTAGACAGCAGTATCAGAACACAGACTCCTAAGCACCTTTGAACCATGTTTCATGCATGCCCCCCATCAGTACAAACTGCAACTTTCATACTGAGCTTGCAAGCACTGCTGCAGAACACTGATCTCATTTTCTGCCACTTAGCACAAAACTAAGTACTCTAGTTTCAGCATCCTGAAAACGACTCAAATTGCTCTATGTATTAACCTGGAAAACAGGCTGCTTTAATTTCTCCTACTATTCTTTTAAAGTCACACAAAAAGGTAATCTCCAGTCTGAGACTAGCATCTGCTTAGTAGCTCAGAAATCAGAAGTACGTTACATGAAAGAAGAGCTCACATTTTCTTAATTTTGATTAAAAAGTCAAAAATTAAAATCAAAATACTTGTAAATACATATATATAGAATAACTAAATCCTAACACTACAGTAGTCTCAGCACAAAGGAAAGCATTAACGTAGATTTCTGTGCTATTTATGCAACAACTTAGTACCCAACACTTCTTTCACGAGGATGCCAGCCCCAAACATCCAGATACAGCATGAAGCATACAAACTTGTCTTCAAGTGATCCTGGGAGACTTGGTAATTTGAATTTTATTTCAAATTAAGTACCTTTCCCTGCGACCTACGTGCCTTAACATGACCTTCCATTAGGAAAAAATACCCTTATGCTTATTTTGCCAGACAACCGACATCATCACTGAAGCTAGTGATACACGGCTATGAAATACATGGTTTAAATCATTTCCTTAAGGAGATCTAAGTGCTTCTCTTCATCTATTATACTTGAATGAGGGGGAAATGAAAGATAAAAGATTTCCAGCTTGGATCTTCGCTTCTACAGAACCTAGTCCTTGACACACAGGCAGCTGAACCCTAGCAGCGCTTCCAGGAGGCACAGACCGATCCTGACCCTTCCAGCTCACCACCACGTCTGCGCACTGCCGGCTGGATACCCCGCACGCCACCGACCGCTGAGTTCCTGAGCCAGGGATGCAGGCACACGAGTTCTTAATGAACGCTTCAGCAAACGAACTGCTTCATGGTCCAACTCTCACGTTTTCAAATTTGCCTTAAAAATAGTTTTAACACACCAAGCACGGGAATTTCTCTCTATGCAAGGCAGTACTCGAACCATTTGTTAAGGAATGCCACCAAAATGCAAATATTAGAGAATTGTTAAGGCTGGGAAAGACCTCCAGGATCACCATGTCCAACTCTGACACATCACATCACCTCCATGCCCACTATAGAGTCCTGTCTTCCAAGCAACTCGTTTTCTCATCCTCACTGATCCTTCGCTAAGTAATACGGTTTAGATCACCAGTATTATGCGAAAAGTGAATAGAAATTGGAACGTCTTTTTTTTTTTAATTTTTGCAATTTATTAGCATCCCCACTGTTTCCCGTTTGGCTTGCATGTACCCCATCCATCTGGTCTATAACGCATTTATTTTGGCTAGCAGAACTCAGGTCTCCTTCCCAAAAGCACCATCTGCTTTTAAACGTTCCTGTCTGTTCCGCTAAGTTGGAAAATAGAGAAGGAAAATCTTTTTTTTTTTTTTTTTTTCCTTCACGGAATCTGTAAGCTAAAACTCAGCATTCAAAAAGTTGGAATTCGTTTCTGGAAAGAGAAGAATCTAAGCGCTCACAACGCATTAAACGCGGAGCACTTTTCCTACCGAAGGGACGCAGGCCCGCAGCCGGGAGGCGGCCCAACATGGCTGCGGGCAGCGCTCCGCTCCGCACCCACAGCCGTCCCCGTCCCGCGGCCGCGCAGCGCCGACAGCTCCGCACGCGCGCTCTCAGAGCCCGGCAGCCGCGCACGGCCCGGC